>NC_050179.1:25128316-25275816 GCF_008315115.2 Sander lucioperca | reverse complement strand
GCCCAGAGTCAGGAGAGATGCTAGCTAGCCCAGAGTCAGGAGAGGTGCTAGCTAGCAGGGAATGAGGGGAGTTGCTAGCTAGCTGTGGCTCAGGGAGGTTGCTAACTAGCCGGGGTTCAGGGATGTTGCTAGCGAGCCAGGAGTCAGGGAAGTTGCTAGCTAGCCTGGAGTCAGGAGAGCTGCTAGCTAGCAGGGAATAAGGGGAGTTGCTAGCTAGCCGGGGTTCAGGGAAGTTGCTAGCTAGCCAGGAATCAGGAAAGTTGCTAGCTAGCCTGAATTTAGGGGGCCTGCTAGCTAGCCTGGGCTCAGGAAGGCTACTAGCTAGCCGGGACTCAAGAAAGTTGCTAGCTAGCCTGGATTCAGGGGGTCTGCTAGCTAGCCTGGAGTCAGGAGAGCTGCACGTCAGCCCGGAGTCAGGAGAGCTGCACGTCCACCCGGAATCAGGAGAGCTGCACGTCCACCCGGAATCAGGAGAGCTGCACGTCAACCCTGAGTCAGGAGAGCTGCACGCCAACCCTGAGTCAGGAGAGCTGCACGCCAGGCCGGAGTCAGGAAAGTTGCACGCCAGCTCAGGAGAGCTGCACGCCAGCTCAGGAGAGCTGCACGTCAGCCCGGGGTCAGGAACAATGGTGAACTCGGACTCGGGAACACTGGTAGCCTCAGGAACAGTAACTCTGGTCCGCACGGACTCAGGACTGCTGGACAGCATGAGCTCACATCCGCTGGACAGCACCGGCTCAGGTCCGCTGAACAGCACAGGCTCAGGTCCGCTGCACAGCACGGGCTCGGGTCCGCTGAACAGCACAGGCTCGGGTCCACTGCACAGCACAGGCTCGGGTCCGCTGCACAGCACCGGCTCGGGTCCGCTGAACAGCACCGGCTCGGGTCCACTGCACAGCACCGGCTCGGGTCCGCTGCACAGCACGGGCTCGGGTCCGCTGAACAGTTCCGGCTCAAGTCCGCTGAACAGTTCCGGCTCAGGTCCGCTGAACAGCACAGGCTCAGGTCCGCTGCACAGCACGGGCTCGGGTCCGCTGAACAGCACAGGCTCGGGTCCACTGCACAGCACCGGCTCGGGTCCGCTGCACAGCACCGGCTCGGGTCCGCTGAACAGTTCCGGCTCAGGTCCGCTGCACAGTTCCGGCTCAGGTCCGCTGAACAGCACAGGCTCGGGTCCGCTGAACAGCACAGGCTCGGGTCCACTGCACAGCACGGGCTCAGGTCCGCTGAACAGCACAGGCTCGAGTCCACTGCACAGCACGGGCTCAGGTCCGCTGAACAGCACAGGCTCGGGTCCGCTGAACAGTTCCGGCTCAAGTCCGCTGCACAGTTCCGGCTCAGGTCCGCTGCACAGTTCCGGCTCAGGTCCGCTGAACAGCACAGGCTCAGGTCCGCTGCATAGCACGGGCTCGGGTCCGCTGAACAGCACAGGCTCGGGTCCACTGCACAGCACCGGCTCGGGTCCGCTGCACAGCACGGGCTCGGGTCCGCTGAACAGTTCCGGCTCAAGTCCGCTGAACAGTTCCGGCTCAGGTCCGCTACACAGGTCAGCTCAGGCTCAGAAACACAGGTCAGCTCTGGCTCAGGAACACAGGTCAGCTCAGGCTCAGAAACACAGGTCAGCTCAGGCTCAGAAACACAGGTCAGCTCAGGCTCAGAAACACAGGTCAGCTCTGGCTCAGGAACACAGGTCAGCTCAGGCTCAGAAACACAGGTCAGCTCAGGCTCAGAAACACAGGTCAGCTCTGGCTCAGGAACACAGGTCAGCTGAGGCCCTGGAGGAAAAACAGGCCTGGTGACAGGGAGGCCGAATTCCCTCGCCGTAGCCTGCCAGCGCATATCCATGAGGTGCCTAGCAAAGGCAGGATCCTCCTCATGGAGCCCATGAAAAAATTTCAACGAAAATTCTCCCACTGAGTCCATGGGGTGAAAAAGAGGCACAAACTCCATAACTGCTGGGTCCATATATTGGTCGGATCGTACTATCAGGGCTGGTGCGAAGGCAGGCAAGGTTAGGACCCAAATGCAGTTTAAAGAGTTTTAATTTAAGATAAGCAAAACTTACTAGGAGATATAATCCAATACAAAAAGGAAATCCACGACAGGGAATGCAGAAACAAACAGAACGCACAGCAACAAGACGAGACGATCCGACAAGGGACCAGGGAAAACAGAGAGGCTAAATACACAAGGTAACGAGGGAACGAGAGGCAGGTGACACAACAGGTGGAACAAATCAAAAAAGGCGGGAAACAAACAAAGACAGGAAGAAAGCTAGACAAGACAAGGGAGACAAGACAGACTACAAAATAAAACAGGAAACAAGCACAATACAGAACAGAAACCGACTACAAAAATAATACACACCACAAAATACCAAAACCCTGACAGGAGTAACCTCTATATACTGTATGTGCGCCTGCTCTACCAACTGAGCTAACCTGGCCACGACAGACACACATTCCTAACCAATGGACTACAATAGACCTTTTTCACAGCAGACATTTTGACTTGTCATAGTAGGAAAAGCACAGCTGAAATTGATAACCTTAACGATGGCTCACTTCCATCAAGTGTCCCAGTAAGCTATTTCAGTGAGTCAGCATGCACAATACCAGGGCCTCTCCTAAGTGGAATGCAGCCATCAGTAATGGTTTTGAATACACCTGTGCTTTTCCTACTATGCCATGTCAACACGTCTGCCGTGAAAAAGGTCTATAGGCGACAAAATGAGGGTTAACATTTTTTATTAGACCACATTTTGCCGCCTTGCCAAAGTGCCGCTCTAGGCCGTTGCCTAGTCTACCAATACGCACGCTGGTGCTGCACCACATGGCACAGAAATGTCACTGGTGCCATGGCAAACTCAAACTTGGCAAGGGTGATGTGCAGCTCAACCTTAGCCAAAAACTTGAACAAAGAACGGGTGCACAGCAACAACGAATGCTGTGGAGGTGACAACAACTCTCAGGGAGGTGACAACCTTCCCGAAGCTACAGATGTGCTCCTCAGCAAATCCTTCACCCACATTTGCCACCACACCACGTGATTTGCCACCACACCACGTATTTGCAGCATTCCAGAGTGGGATGCTGCTAATACCTCCTAGACTAGATTGCACTGTTTCAGAAATAGAGCTCAACAGTGACCGCGCACTTTTTTTAACGGCTAAAAAATACATTTGAGACCCTGAGACTCACATTACCTGTTTTGCCCTCTGCACCGAGAGAAAACATCAGGTTACCCTGATAGAGTCTTGATTGGGAAGGTGAAAGAACAAGAGTTGGAGAAACAGGAAGAGAAAAGAAAGTGAAGGAAGAAGACAGAGAGACAAAGGCATTATCTCCCATATTTCTCTGCAGATGACAAGGGTAAAATAATTATTATCACACAAACAATAATCTGTCTTTCCTGTGCTGTCTCCCCTAAGTCGCATCCGTAGCTCCAGGCAGATAATATACTGGACTGCCTGAGATGCATTTGAATATTTCTTTGGCAGGAAATCACATTACTGGCTATTAAAAAGTAATTATTTGTACATAAATTTCCTGCAAGTTTGAGCCTAGTCTTGGCAGATGCCTCCGTGTGTGTGTGTGTGTGTGTGTGTGTGTGTGTGTGTGTTTATGTGCATGTGCTTATGTGTGTGTGTGTGTGTGTGTGAGTGCGTTCGATGCTAAGGCAGTTAGCGTGTGGGGCACTGCAGTGTTGTGCTTATTAAAAACGCAGACAGCCTCTCCATCATCAACTCCACACACACACACACACACACACACACACTTGGTGTCACTGAAACTATATTTCATATGGTAGCTCATGATAATGTAATTACCAATACTTAGCATAGACAGTGAAAGAGGGAGCACAAAGAGCGATACAAAAAGGAAGAGAGAATAAAAAAAAAGATAAATGGAGAGAAAGGATAAAAAAAAAAAAAAAAAACAGTCAAAGAAATGAGAAGCATAGAAAAGGAAGAATTTGGCAAAAGTGAAATAAGAGATGGACAGTGGCCGAAGGATGGAGGGCAGGAGTAATATCAGAAATCCACAGCATGGTATAATACAATTGGGTGCTGTTCAAACGCAGGGTATATGAGAGAATCAAACTGAACAAAATGTCTTGATATTTATCTAACATCTAACATTTTCTGCATATGGAAGAGAAATGAACACGTTATGTTTTGTTTCATCAGGTTCGCTTAGAGTTTTGTTCTGGCGCAATACAACTCTATCACCTAATAATTACATGTTGATGCTTTTAAAGTGCCCATATTATGAAAAAATCACTTTTTCTGGGATTTGGGGTGTTATTTTGTGTCTCTGGTGCTTCCACACGCATACAAACTTGGAAAAAAACACCATCCATGCTGTTTTGAGTGAGATACGGTTTCTGAATGTGTCCTGCCTTCAGGTGAGCTGGTCAAAATCGGCAGGGCTTTTTACGTCACTAGCCGAAATGAGGTGTCTAACCGCAGCATGCCAGCGCTAGCATGCTAGCTCGTTCTAAATGGCAAAACATTGCTACAACACACACTAGTTCACCATAATCTACAATAGAACTACTTACATGTCCCTATTCTGCAGGTATTCCACGCAAAGTTGGAAGTGTGCCCTCAAAGTCTCCCGGCTAATCCTGCCTTGTACTACTGAAGTTGTAGGAACAAACAGCTAGCTAGATGATGTGATCTTACCTAGCTACTGTGCATGTGCGAATGCCAACAAAGATGTTACAGCAGTGAGAAGTCTCACTGTGTAGCTAAAACAGAGACCTGAACACACAGGGTGAAAAGAGGAGCTGCAGCAATGTGCAGTACAATAAAAATATGGTGTTTTTTTTAAATTAAACCATGTAAACCTATTCTGGTACAACCTCAAAATACAATTATGAACCTGAAAATGAGCATAATATGGCCACTTTAATTTCTTTGACCAATTACATTTTGCAAGGATATGTTGTAGCCTGGAATATGCTCACTGGAATTAATATTTCAAGTGTAGGAAACGCTACATTTATGTACCACACACAGGTTGTAGGAAGGATGAGAAACAAAGCGCAGGACTTCAGGAGTTCACATCTTGAGTCCCACATGCGGTTATATTTCGGCAATAAAAAGCACTTTGGTAGTCTGGCTATCACCAGACCAAGCTCAATCTTTTAAGATTGAACATTAGTCCGGGGAGTCTGCTCTGTATTTCCTACTGCACAAGAGGCGTGATCAACGGGCATAGTTCAAATGTCTCTGTACGCAATTGGATAGCCCTTCAACCAATCAGACCAACGATCCGGGTGACGTAGCAGCGACAGCGGCATCAACGGGTTGCTGCGCTTCAGGGGCCGGCTTGTTGAATGTAAACAAGAAGCTGCTTGGTCACTTATCTATCGTCATCATGTTAAACCCGCCAATAGCGCGCCAAGTGGATAAGCCAGTTTGTGATTGGTCCCTGCAAAATTGTAACGGAAGCAGGACAGATAAACATACAGGTCTCCAGCCTGAGCTGCAGGGCGAAATCAAATCGACGGCAGACCGGGCTGGGCTTACCCAGTCTAGCACTTTGGTTGAAGTAAGGAAAAGCTTGGAGTTTTATTTACTTTCGGTCACTTTTGACTTTAATATTAAACCAAGACCATGATCTTACCCTGACCTTAACCAAGTGCTGTTCAGGCCTAACAATAAGCTGTTGCAAATAAGTTGTATATAAACTTAATTGTTTGGGCAATAAGCCTTTTCTTCATTTCAAAACATTGTGTCACTACCTAGCTAAGTTTCACCGCCAATAGCCCACCGCCCTTCTTACCAACTGTGAGAGCAATATGGTTCACATTGTGTGTGTTGCTGTATTTTTGCATGAAAAAGCAATGACAAATAGAGCAGGCAGACAACCTACAAAGGGAGAACACTATTATGACCTCCCCTTTTGGATTTTGGTTTTTGCATGTGTTTAGAGTTAATGTTAAAGTGCTCATATTACGCTTTTTCCCCTTTCCTTTATTGTGTTATATATCTTTTTTTGTGCACGTTATAGGTTTACAAAGTGAAAAAGCCCAAAGTCCACCCCAAAGGGACTTACCATCTCCAACAGAAAACGCTGTTCACAAACTGCTCCAAACAGCTCTATTGTAGTCCAGCCTTGACTTCCGTGACCAACGTGTGTTAATGCTCGCCTAGCTGCTAGCATGGCGCTCCCTCATGTTCTGCAACTGACAAGCTAGCAGTACTTACTGTGCATGTGCATATGTTGTTTTTTACCACATAAACCTCTTCTGGTACAACCTCTAAATACAATTATGAACCTGAAAATGAGCATAATATGAGCACTTTAAGAAGAAATTTAGATATAGTAATTTTTTGTTTTCATACCGATTTAAACCAGAAAACACCTATGTAGTTTAAACGGAGCATATTAATTTAAACAGATTTCCACCTTTTAAGTCCACTCACATCCAATAGTTATGATTCCTGCAGCAAGGCAAGGCACTCTTGGAAGGTTGACAGCTCAGTAAATGGGGAGAAAATGCAAATGAGCAGCTGAGTGAAAAGTAAAAAGAAAGAAAAACAATGACGATTCAAAATCTGTGCAGTGTTTGTGCTCCACATTTAGAAATCAGATTTTCATCCAGATCTTTCTATTATGGGTTTATGTTGTCCAATTTTCACTTGTTTTTAATGATCAAATTAACTATGATTGGATCCCAGATAGTTTTTCCTCTTCTTTATGAAAAATAAAAACTGAATTTACAAAAGCCTAAGTTTAAACTTAATTTAGGCTTCAGACTTTAGATATTTACTATTTTCTAGCTAAGACACTTGCTATTTATTGTGTATGCTGCTGAGTCTGAGTAACACATTTCGTTCCTTCATGTTTTCAACATGCTTAAATGACAATAAACTATCCGAATCTGAGACTTTGTGTTCACAGGTGGGACTGGGATAATTTAAAGTTTGATAACTGAAGGCCCACTTAAAAGTTTTTTTTCCTGCATTTGCAACCACCTCTGATGGTCAGTGAGACAATGCAAGCTTCCATTAAAAATGCAGTGAGGTAAGGGAGTGATGTTTTTCAGCAACATGTGATGTTTTTCAGCAACATGTGGCACCACGCATGTCATTCCCCCTCTCTCTCCCCTTTCATGTCTTCTGCTGTCCTATGAAAATAAAGGCTAAAAAAAACATAATGTGTATATATAATGTATGTGTGTATGCATGTATATATGTGCCTGTAAGTAGGTAGAGCATATATATATATATATATATATATATATATATATATATATATATATATATATATATATGCATGTATAAATAAGAGAAGAATTAAATTGTTTGTATATAACTAAGTAGAAAAGTAGAAAAATGGGATAGGCCTAGAACAGTTTTTTTAATCTCTTCCTACTCCTTTCTGAACATCGAAATCTTTATTTGAATAATTGACTATATTCATTGAATGATATGTATGTTGAGTATTTAGTTTTTCTTGGTTTTCTTGCTTGTACTGAAATGTGCATATTCTTTTTTATCTTTTATTTGAACATGTTCAAAATAAACTTAATCAGTACGGGGCCCAGTTGGATCGTCTGAGTGTGTGTGTATGTGCAAGGTGAAACATGTATGGCAAGCTGTGTTAACACAGCAGAGGGCAGGGAGCAGACTGTGATGTCTATCTGCAGGGTGGACACCAGTCATGTCACAGCAGTGTAGCATGACTGACCCTTAGTTCGAGGTTCCATATCACATCATCGAGCCACTAAAGAGCGATAAAGACAATATTACCTGTTTAGTCGGTTGCCTTTTTAATCCTAATGATTCATATGACATTTCAAAAAGTAATTATGAAATGGAACACCTTGTCTCTAATTTGCCTCTCTTTTCCTGTTGTGCCTTTTAACAAATAACACTGCAGCTAAGTGGCAAGAGGTTAGGACAAGCTTCCCCCGGGCATTAAATGCCAGGTGAAATTATGCACATTTTCTTCTAGTAAATCAATGTTACCGATCCATATTAATCATTTTCTAATGCACTTTTGTGTCTTACCTTTGGTATTCATATTGGTAATGCCAGCTGACCTCTGTAAACACCACTGCAAACACTCAGAGCCAGCAGGCTGCATCAGAATCAGAAAAGGTTTTATTGCCACAATAAGTACACTTATGTGGAATTTTCCTTCGTGAAAGGTGCATACATAAACAAACAAACATATTAAACATTAATATAAAATAAACAATAAATACAGAAAAATTAATATATACACTACCGGTCAAAAGTTTCCACTCCATTACAGACAGAATACCAGCTGAGATCAGTTGCATTGTTTTTTTAATCAGGGCAGCAGTTTTCAGATTACATTATGTGCTACATAATTGCAAAAGGGTTCTCGACTGTTGGAGAAAGACGTGGCTGATCTTTAATGCAATATCTACATTGCCCATTATCAGCAACCATTCATCCAATGTTCCAAAGGCACATTCTGTTTACTAATCTGATATCATTTTAAAAGGCTAACTGAGAAAACATTGGAGAACCCTTTTTTGCAATTATGTAAGCACATAATGTAATCTGAAAACTGCTGACCTGGTTAAAAAAAACAATGCAACTGATCTCAGCTGGTATTCTGTCTGTAATGGAGTGGAATGGAAATTTCTAAGTGACCCCAAACTTTTGACCGGTAGTGTACATGCAAAATAACTGTTGCATAAGAAATAATGCTGAATGGGTTGAGTGCCAAATTTGCAAAGAATATATAGTATATGCAATGGGCAGATGTAAAGTCCAGGATGAAGGTTAGTGCAAGTGTAGTGGCTTGGGAGGGGTGGGGGGGGTTAAGAGTCAGTGTTGTTGGTGAGGCTTAAGGCTGTTTTATGGTTCTGCGGAGGCTCCGCGCAGAGCTTTCGCCGTAGGCTACGTAAGTGGCCTGAAATTTATACTTGTGCGTTGGTGTGTGCGTCGAGCCGGCATATGTGTGTGTGTGTGTGTGTGTGTGTGTGTGTGTGTGTGTGGGGAGTGGGTGATAAAGCGAGGGAGAAAGTGAGAGAGTGAAGGCAATTAGCTTTGGAGCAGGTACCGACTCTAGAGTCATAGTGAGAGAAACAAAGTGTCTCCCCTGTGCTTTCTGACCAATGTGGGGAATCTGTAGCAGGAAAAGTTAACCCTCTCCTTGATTCCATGTTGTTTATGGAGAAGGAGAACCAGGAAATGAGTCGGGGGGAAATGCCGAGAGACGTGCGTCACCGCGACGTGTAGTTAAATTTTTCGAGAGATGCACGTCAGGCTACGGAGTAGGGTCCGGCGTAGACGCAGAGGGGTCTGTGAGGGTACGCCGTTGATTCGACGCAGAAGCATAAATCAGCCTTTACTGCCGAGGGGAAAAAACTGTTTTTGTGGCGAGTGAGGTGAGGTTTTGGTCCTGATGGACCACAGCCTCCTGCCAGAAGGGAGAGGTTTGCACAGTTTGTGTCCAGGGTGAGAGGGATTGACCACAAAATTATGCAGGGCAGAGAAATGATTGACAGTTTTTTGTCTATTGCCCTGCCATGTACCACAGACATTTTTGCAGACCCACTCACACATGTAACAACAGTCATGGCATGTGTATGCAGTCCTACAAGTGCAGTTATACTCACCAGACAGTGTAGGACAGTAGTTAATATGGACAGGTTGTGTTTTCCTGTGGTCTGTGTCTTTAGATGTTTATCTGCTAGCTCTCCCTCATTAATAGCTTTCATTAATGTTTAATGGCTGGATTACTCTGGCACTCTGACTTTGGCTTGGTTTCAGCCAAGCTTTGGGTCAAACTGACCCAAAGCTGACTGGATTACTGCTTGTCTGCTCGTTTGTGTGTGTGTGTGTGTGTGTGTGTGTGTGTGTGTGTGTCTGTGTGTGTGTGTGGTTGACTTTGGTGTCCTTAAATGTCCTTAAAACTTGTTATTCCTCTGGAATATTTTGGTACTGTGTAAATATAAGTAATTCAGAAGATGCTAATGAAGGATTTTAAATGTTGGACTCTGCTGTTTGTGTGTGTGTGTGTGTGTGTGTGTGTGTGTGTGTGTGTGTGTGTGTGTGTGTGTGTGTGTGTGTGTGTGTGCGTGCGTGCGTGCGTGCGTGCGTGTGTGTGTGTGTAGTGAGAATAAATGTATACAGAAGAGGTTAGCAAGGGGCAACATGGACGGAATTACAATTAGAAAGACAGACAGCAAGCAATGAAAGTGGGACAGAGACAAAGTAAATGAAAGCAAGAGAAAGACAGAGACAGAGAGAGATGAAGCTGGCACTGCATATTATCCAGGGTCCTGTTGGATATCATTCAGTTTGGAGACATAAGGCTCAGTTGGCATTGCTGTGGATAAGCTCGCAAACAGCCTCAACTGAGGGCTTAGTGCTACATGAGAGCTGAACTTTCATGGTAGCAGTCACGAGTGTTGAGTAAGTTAGTTGTAAAATGTAATTAATTTTGCATTACATATTATTAAATATTACAACATGTAATTACATTACTTAACTAATTACAAAACAGCAAGAATAATAGCACACACACACACACATCATGTGTACAAACAGGAAATGAGACACTATGGTTTAGCACAAAGCTGCCTACATTTTGGAGGGAATTACCAAGGGGGTAAGCGAGCATCCGGAAAGCGTACCTCCTATGGGGAGATTCATAGGCTAACAAGCCATCACCTTCCGCTAGCATTCCATTGACTGCCATTCATTTTGGTGTCCCTTTGACAGCGAATAACTTTACATCTGAAGCGTTAAAAGACTCTATTTGGCCATTGTTTATTTCTAAAGAAACATGTATAAAAGGCTCCATTACCTTGTATCTCACGTTATGGCCCTGTAGCAACAGTTTTTGTAAAAATAGGCTAACGATTGACTTTCTGTCGCACAGTAGAGAAATTAGGAGGTTATTATTAGGAGAAATTATTAGGTCAGGAGAAGCTCGCAGGCAATCGGGGGGATGTGGAGGCATACAGTCAAGGGAGAAGCCCATAGAGAGTCCATGAAAAGCATCGGAACAAAATATTTCAGCAACGTTTTGATGGATTGGAAATACTTCGCTATGTGGCAAGTGACTTCATATTAAATAACATTTATCCACAAACAGATTTCTCTTGGCACAGCTACCAGAAGACTTACAACTTTCACACAGGTTGCTCACGTCACATCTACGTCGTCAAGCGCAGTTTGAGGCTGCGCAGCACGCTCAGCCAGCACCGGAAAAGTGCTTCTAATTGAATTCACTGGTTTCCGTCAAAGTCTATGTCGCTGTGTCCATTTATTTCACTGTCTATGGGAATTACTGACCATCAACAGCTAGCTAAGGGTTAGCAAAACAAGTTGAGTCCCAAACGTAGCCTTACCAGTAAAGTTAGCAAGCTAGCCAAGAAGACGCAACATATAAATTAAATATGACAACTTTGGAGCAGTCACATTACTGCTGTTTTGGTAGAGACTAGTAGCCTCCTCCCCCGTCTACATTGTGCCACAACAAAAATAAAAATAACAAAATAAAGTGCAAACAGGTCAACCAAATGCCTGTTTAAAAAAGTAGGTCTTTTACTGATTTTTAAAATAATAACAAAGACAGCCAACAGATTCTCATTCCCATTGCGTAAAATATGCGTGCTCGGTCAGGTGCCTTTGGTATTGTTATTGAGGCTAAAAGTCTCCTTCAGCATCACATTCATATTCATATTCAGGTCGGGACTATTGGCGTCACCTTTGACGCAGTTAGGTCAAGGAAAAGATCGTGGGTGGGCTTATAAAAAGTAAGTTTCCGTTACACGAGGGACAAGAACGGGACAGTTGGGTTTAGGAAAAGAAGAAAGTGACAGATGGGTTTAGGAAATGTGACAAGCAGGACACAAACTCCCGTCTCCGGGGTGAAAGTCATATGTTTTTTGGCCCATCCAACACCCCAACCAAACTCCCTAGGCCTCCCTAGGCAGAATTTCAGGCTTTCATACTACTCTCTACCATTGTCGCTCTAAATACTAGGTCATCTTCAAGCGCTGCGTAGCTGCTGCTCTGCCCGGTGCGTTCCATACACACACGTGTGTGCTTTCTGCGTCGTATCTGATATTGACAGCCACTACCCAAGTATTTGTATTTTACGAGTTCGGAGACAGCAGATCGTATTGGATGAGGCAGAGCATTCCAAAGTCTTACTGCTACCGACTCAAACGCTCGGTCTCCACAGGTCCTAAACTCCTGGTAACAAGCAGACCCTTACACTATTTGTTCCTTAAGTCGGCGATATACTTGCTTATAACTCCGCACTCACAAAGGCATGATGGCTGCCTAGCATATCATGCATCTGTTTGGAGCGTTACCTGTGTACGTACTCAGAAATAAACGGGAAATGGTTGTCTACGTGAACATGTGGTTAAACAGCAAGTAAATCTCGAGCTTTAAACTACTCGTTCCTCAACAAAGTAATCCCATTACTGCAATGCATTAGTAATTTATGCTTTACTGCCCGACACGGAAAGTCACATATATTGCCTCATTTGGTTGGTCTTGATCAATAATATAGAGTTAATGTGTAACGCAAGTATCAGAGCAGTTGGTAAAGATGATAATTATTTTAATGATTGTTAATGATTTTTGCTTTTATATGTAATAAGTAAAATCAACATATTAAATCTTGTCACCAAAAAGAATCAAAGGTGGAGTGGAGAAAGATTAATATTTAACACCAACAATGTAGTGTACAGTATTTAGAAATAACCTGGCTTTCCAGTTATGGATGGGCATCTGGCACCTGGTGCTTCCACTGTCTGACTGGGTCAGATGAGCTGATTGGACACAGGGGATGTAGAGGGTTACCGAGGCACACACACACAGGGACAGAAAGACAGATGGACAGACGTATAAATGGAGTGGACAGATGTATTGAGAACTCGGCAAAGCCCCAAGGGAAAAGCAGGGGCACATTGAGACTGGCTCTGTTTTCTAGACTGGCCAGCTAGGTCTATAGTTCACAGGGTGGGTGGCTGATTGGCTGTCTACATGTGGTGTAAACTTTGGTAAGGTAGCATTTAAACAAACAAAAGCCAGTCGGTTACTGTATCAGAGTGACTTTCTCTAAGTAAGTTGAGATGATATGTGAAGATCTGAATTATTCTGCAAAGATCTCAACTCCTCAGATTTGTTTAAACCAGGGGTTGTTTAAACCAATGTTTTTTTTAAATCAAGGACCCCTTAACTGAAAGAGAGATGGAGCAGGGACCCCCCTACTAAATATATTGTATAATATAAAGTTGCATATTAAACTGGGCCTACAATAACTTGTAGGGCGGCCTAGAGCCTTTATACATTTTTGCATAGAATACTAAGCTATTAAAATAGCCTAATAATTATTTTAATGTTAAACATACACATATTAGATATTAGTATCTTTGCATGCTTAAAATTGCAAGATGAGGTGCTCCAGTATAAAAGGCCCCAGGCAACAGTGTTTCTTATTCATGTTTTTCAGTGCCTGGAATGACAACATTGCTAAGAATGTCTGATGTCCGAATGAATGGTCGCCCAAGCTCAGAGCAGCAGTCTCTGGGGACAGAGTGATTTCCAGAGTGCATTGATGGGTTTGTTCTGGTGCTAGGAACACTGGTGCATTCATTAACCCTAACCAGAGCTCGGCTTAGCTTGAAGGCGGGACAACATGCTCTAACACTGCTACAGTCACTGATTTTCAAATTATCACTAATTTTCCCAACCCACCTCGTTCAGTATTGGCTCCTTGGTTGGTGACTGGGAATCAGTCGGAGAAACTTTGCTTGTAGCTTCTGCGTGGCTCTGAAATATAGCCAGGCCAGCATCGGGTCAGATTGCTGTGAAGCAATTCTCCTCTCTCTGCAGCAAAGCTGTCCTGCTGGTTACTTGCTCTGTGTCTGTGGTCCACAATACAAAGGCATATGAGTGGTGGGTCTCCAAAATGATCTGGATCAATGTTCCCTCAGCCACTGGGATTGTGGATGGCTAACCACTAGTATGTTCCTAATGTAGAAGTAACACAAAAGAAGCAACTTTTCTCAAATCTTTTTGACAATGGTCACAAGGGTCATACGCCAGTAAGGCTGTTTTTCAGCTACCAGAAACACTAAGTAGCAGTGACCCCAGGAGTGATAGAAGGACCTGTGCTTCTATCGGCTGGTTCAGACCTCTGAAGGCCTTCACTTATGCACTGAAAGCTTTTATTTGACCTCTGTGTATGACTGCACAAAAAAGGCTGATATGCCTGTGAGGCAGGCCAAGGTTGTCTATGTGGTGGTCTTGCATTGCCAGTCTTGCATTGTGCTGTGGAGTAAGGTCTGGCTACATCGCACATACATTCTAGGATAGGGCAATTATCCTGGAAATGTACTTCTGTTACACCAGGCTGTCTATGTGGGGTTTCCAGTGGATGGACAGGATACACTGACTGGGTTATTCATTAAAATTTGGTTTCATCCATCTTTCAGGTCCATTAGCAAAGGATGAGACAATCCTTCATAACCTCCTTCGAGGTCATGGACATACTGCTGACTGTTTCACCAAAACATACCTGAGAGATGCTGATGTAAGTGTTGAGGGTAACTCCCTGTCAAGACCGCAAGCATGTCAGAAGTGATTTTTTGACTCGCACATCCAAACAACAGATACACTCTCATTTTAATATATGCAGCTGTCTGCACCGGCTCCGTGCAGGCTTGTGTCTCAGCTGCGTTTATTAACACTTCAGGTCTATTTTTTGACAATACATAAACGCAAGTTTGATGCCCAATTAAAGAATACTATTTTACTACATTATTACAATTTACTACATATGAGTCTTATCATTATTTTATCATTTCAATCACTTGTACTTTGATTTCATTGTTTCTGATGGCATGCCAGACTTATCTCCACAGTGCTGTGTCAGCGCTTGAGAAAGGTCTGGAAGCACCCATTATCATTCTGATACAGGGAAAAAAATGCTCTTGCTTGTTTGTATTTCTTTAACCCAATCACAATCGTCTTGGGCGGCGCTTAGCCCAGGATGCAGTGCCCTTGCAAAGTAGACAGCAGAGATAGCGGAAGGGGAGGGGAATGCTGGCCAAAATCGCCAGCCAATGGCTGGCTTATACCCACAATTATCCAGTGAGTCAGTCTAGAGTACAACAGAAAACCATTCGGCTACATTTGATTTCAAAGTACTGTGGACAAAGTGCTTAATCTGCTACCCTATCTGCGAATGTGGGGTTTATTTTCCGTACATGATCGGATTATTATGGCCTTAAATCAGGGCTCTAGATCAATTGAAAGAAAGGCTCACCTCATTCATGCCAACATGCACTTGGTGTCCATCCTGAAACTCATGCTCATAGCTGTGATGGTAAATTTGTCTGCCAAACTGCTTGCTCAAACACTAAATGCAAGCTAGCATCTTTGGCAGCATTAGCTGCCATTGGCAAAAAATACTGGCTATTGTAGTGACCCTTCAGAAATCATCTCAACTGGACTGTGTACAGTAAAATGTAAGTGTATAGACACAGTTAACACTGAAGAATGTTGGAAGATGAGAGTTTTCCAACATTTCCATTGTGTTGCTTCTCCAGATGGCATCCAGCTTTACAGTTTTCAGGTTGTCGCCCTTGTACAACATTTTGTCATCTATGAAGTGTGTGTGCTTGTCCTATTGGCAGAGCACCAGTCATCTCTTTATGTCAGGTAGCATTTGGCAGGGTACCTAGCAGCCTGTTCATCAGATTACACCAGAGTCCTTTGTCATTGTCAAACTTGGAGTGACTTCACAGATATGTCTTTTTGAAAGTCTGTTCAGCAAAATGTATCTCTTATATATGCTTTGTCACTAACTTGCTGAAAACCCATTCAGCAATACATGAAGATTTTGTCTACACTGCAAGGTAGTATGTTCCGATCAGCTGTGCAGTGTTTGTATCAGATTACAGAGACCTCAATGCCTTTGCAGACAGTCTCTTTTAAAACTCACTCACCAGCGTGTGTTAAGTAGGGGTGCAACAGATCACAAAACTCACGGTTCGGATCGGATCACGGTTTTGAGTCACGGATCGGATAAATTTCAGGATCAGCACAAAAAAGGGGGGGATTTAAATGATTATTAAAGATGTAATAACAATAACTTTTAACAATAATAACTTCTTTCAGAAGTAAGTTGCTGTTAAACAACAAAAACAGATGAGAAAAGGTATTTTACAATAACTTTGAATGCAGTTTCGCAGCATTTAGTCTTGTCTGTGTTGTTTTTCCGACAGCCACAGTCACACTTTACACCGTTTAACTTTCAGCATTTTAGCCTTATTTAATCCAGCTACTAGCTAACGGTAGGCTTACGTTACCTGCTGCCAAGTGTAACAGTGTTCTAGAGTGACATGCAGCGATGCTTTTGTTGCCTGTAACGTCCGTTTCGGAGCACCAGAGAGCAGCGCAGGCATTCAAGTGACACCGAAATGAGGCACCAAAATCCCTATTGCTATTCCGTCCGGTAGATACCGTTCGTTTAGGCACCAGTGCCATATTAGCACCAGGTCTCAGTACCCAACCCTGGCTCAACTAGAAACTGCCGCTGATGCGACAGAGCTGTAGCTGGCTCTATCAACTGCTTTTACTGTAACATGCTCCGTTCAAGTGAACACACCACTGATTTTAACATGCACCGTTCACGTGAACAGAAAAATGTGTTGCCTTCTTTTCATGGCAACCCTCCATAGAGATTTATCAGCCTACTTTAGGTAACAGCGACAGTAAAAAATAATTTCACAGTGTTATTATGATTAAACTCTGCAATTAATCCACGGTTCACTTGCATTCCGAAACCGTGAGCGGTGATCCGTACGGATCACGGATCACGGATCAACTATGATCCGTTACACCACTAGTGTTAAGTATATGCACTGTCTCTCAGTCCTTATGCCAACGCGGTGGGGGAAAATGTGAGAATAAAATCTTACATAAACTTTTAATTATTTTAGTTTTAATACAACTTTATGGTTTGCATTTCCATTGGGCAATCTTTGATGTGAGATCTAACTAAGGCTGCACTCAGCAGTAAGTGTAATTATTTAAATTCCTTGTCATCCCATTTATACTCCGTATTTAGCTATCAGTACTGCAGGATATGTGTCAGATTACAGCATAATCCTGAATGACTAACTATTCTTTAAACCCAGACTCAGCAATGCCTTTTTTACTATGTGCATTTTTTTTTTTTTATTATTATTATTTTTTTTCATTCAGTGTGAAAAAGGCCACACATAGCAATCCCCATGGTCAGCTGTATGGAGCTAAAAGAGTCTCAATAAAGATAAATGCAAACACTACATTCACATATGCACACACAGGATTCATACATGCACACACATGATTCATAAATACACACACAGGATACACAAATGCACACAAAATTTAAAAAGCACAGAAGATTCACAAATGCATACAAAATTCAGAAATGCAAACAACATTTACAAATGCACACAAGATTCAGAAATGCACAGGACAAGATTCAGAAATGTTTTTCTGATGCACACACAAATATATCTTGATTTACAAATTGCTTGCGGTCTGTGAACTTCACTGACCTCTGAAACAAAACCCCTAATGTTCACAAAAAAGCATTACATTGAAATCGGACAACATAGTTAGCTTTATAAGACATTGGGGTAGATGTTCTATAAGTGGCATAACGACATTCAAACTGTAAATATACGAAAATTATGCCGAAAGTGTAGCAACGATCTTTCCCATAGGATTAAATGGGACACATAGCTAGCCTAGCTAGCAGCTCTTCCTAAGGAGACCCCTAATGTTCTTCACAAAAATGCATTAAATTGAAATTGGACACCATAGTTAGCTTTATAAGACTTAGGGGTAGCTATTTTATAAATGACGTGACGAAATTCAAACTGTAAATATACGAAAGTTATGCCGGCAGCTGGCAGCCAGCCAGCTCCGGAGCTCCACGGAGCCCCGAGCCTCGTTCATCCAATAACCGAGAAACGGTGACTTTCACTGGGTATGGAGTTTGCCGCTTTCTCGTCAGGCTGTGTGGAGCTCCTAAAGTTGAGCAAAACATTACGTGAATAACTACGAGAATGAATGACTCCACCCACATTCATATAGCGCTGTGTGAACGCGTTCATGTGATTGGCTTATAAGTAAACCATCCCCCACGTGGGGTGCGTTCTTGTGATTGGCTAAAACAAGGGAGATATCTGATTGGTTGTAGATCATTCTGTTTAAAAAAAGGCATTTGTGTGTCGAGCCAAGTCAGGGGAGTCTCAAAATTCACACACAAATGCAGTGAAGTTCACAGACCGCAAGCAGTTTGTAAATCAAGATATATTTGTGTGTGCATCAGAAAAACATTTCTGAATCTTGTCCTGTGCATTTCTGAATCTTGTGTGCATTTGTAAATGTTGTTTGCATTTCTGAATTTTGTGTGCATTTCTGAATTTTATATGCATTTGTGAATCTTCTGTGCTTTTTAAATTTTGCGTGTGTATTTGTGAATTTTGTGCACATTTGTGTATCCTGTGTGTGTATTTATGAATCATGTGTGTGCATGTATGAATCCTGTGTGTGCATATGTGAATGTAGTGTGTGCATTTATCTTTATTGATTTATTACTTTTAGCTCCATACAGCTGTGGCATTCAATGTTTGGTCCAAGGTGGAGTGGGTTGCTGAAATGTTTATATATCCGATTACACCAGGATCTTGTGTCATTTCTAAAGCTGTGGGAGCGAGTTTATCATGTTCTCCGTATTAAATAGCCTGTTGTTTACAATTTGAATGGTATATGTGACGTGCAGGTGGTATTGTTTTTTAAGCGCCATGAGCAGTTTTCCATCTATGACTTTCATACAGCACATGTGCATATATATATATATATATATATATATATATATATACATGGGTGCGATTTGTGAAAAAATCCGAAGAGGGGATTTTTGTGATCATGCACAATAAATCAAAACATGCAAGAATTGAATCTATATATATAGATATAATATATATCTATATATATATATATATATATATATAGATATATATTATTAGTATTGTTGTTTTTTGTTTGTTTGTTTTCTTGTCTGTTCATTTTTTGTGGAAGTAAAAGCAACAATGTAATTTTTTGTATGTTATCAGTGCATTGACTGTTGTGGGTTACAGATGGCCGAAAAAAATAAACAATCAATTTCAGCGGCCCTTTTGGACCAAAGCGGTAATGTTTTTACCACACCCGCTGTCGTAAAATTCTAGGAGTTAGCGTTACGGGGAGCTCATATAGTCGCAATGAATGTTTTGCTCAGACAGAAAATCATTCATTTACAATAAGAGAATAAGTTACAGATGCATCGTTGCATTTCAAGTGTTGCGTACGGTAACTTAGCCTACTTTGGATCTTTTGGTCTCATGAGCTAAACCGGGTAACGTTATCACTGTCACTGTGTCACGAGCCAAAGCAATACGAGTTTGTTTCTAGCCAACGTAATAATAACTTTGATTTATATAGCGCATTTCATGAAACCCAAGGAAGCTTTACACAAATATAGGGGGACAAGGGTAAAGAAGATAGTAGGCCAACACAAACACGGACTAAAAGGAATAAAACCGGGTGCTAAATAGAAGGAGGACATAATTTAATGTTGGCTACGTACATCCACATCCCACATTCTAAAGTTATTTTATGAATGAAATAGACATATTACATACCTGAGGGCCAATTCGGGGTTGGTTTTGAATCATTTACAATCCCGTAATTGTCTCCATCAGTTGATAGCCCGACCAAGTGGGTAGATTCCTTCTTTCCTGTGATGGCCCTGCGCCAGTAACAGCCAGATAACTTCTAAAATAAAATAAATAATACAATTAGGCCTATATAAAGAAATCTCCTGCTACCCTTTACCTGGCTGGATTCAATAACACAGACTTTTTTTCCGGTGTTATGCCGAAATCTGGGACCCATCAGAATGTGTGCTCTGTAGCGCCGTCTACCTGCCGTAAATCATTTTGTGACTTTGCGGGAAAAATCGGACCCGGGAAGAGGCATTAAT
This sequence comes from Sander lucioperca, assembly GCF_008315115.2. NCBI lineage: Eukaryota > Metazoa > Chordata > Actinopteri > Perciformes > Percidae > Sander > Sander lucioperca. Next base: position 25,255,768 of record NC_050179.1, on the reverse strand, counting down.
AAAAACTGTATACAAATAGTGTTCTTTTCAATCTCTGTCCCCAGAGTCAGAAATAAACAGGGAGAAGCAGCGTTCAGTTTTTATGCACCACATATCTGGAACAAACTCCCAGAAAACTGCAGGTCTGCCGCAACTCTCAGGTCTTTTAAATCAAGAACTTGCTATTTGATGCTGCCTTTCTTTAAATAATTGTTGATTTCTTATACTGAAGTTACATTGTTGAAGATTGGAACTGTATGACAATCTATGTAAGCATATAAAATAATTAAAAAGTAAGACCGGTGGGATCGAAGGATTGCGGGTGGATTACGTGTATCCTAAAATCTCGTATTTTATCTTTTTTTATGTTTTTATATTTTTTATGTAAAGCACTTTGAATTGCCCTTTTGCTGAAATGTACTATACAAATAAAGCTGCCTTGACTTGTCCTGCTGTTACAGGTCATTCATGATCATCAGATGGAACATTACACAGCTTCAGAAACATTTAAAAGTTACATATAGTCACTTTAAACAAATGAAACATGCAATATGCTGCCAGCTTTAGGGGTGCTGGTGTTTTGAAGAGAAAGAGCCAGGTTACCTGTTTCCCCCTGCTTCTAGTCTTTATGGTAAGCTACTATAGGCTAACTGCCTTCTGGTTCCAACTCCAAGTTATTAAGCCCTGCAAGAGCAGTTTGAAATACAGTTTAACAAACTGCATATACCAGTATTTGGAATTATAAATTAGTTCTAACTGTGCTTCGGTAAACCTTAAGAGTAGCCACTTAGAATTTTATCAAGAAATTGCCAATGGTGGGCAAATAACAATTGTATTTGTCATGTAAGATCATCTTGTGTGTTTACAAATCTTTGTAATTTCTATTGTTTACCCTTTCACTTGCAAAATTAGTTCCCTGAATTTCTGTGGTGTATGTTTGGTTGGGTCTGAATTTTCTTTGCGATTTTTAAATTGCTGTTTATTTTTTTAATGGAGACGCCAGCAAACACTTTCTGGAAGCTAATTAAAGCCAAATAAACCAAAGACAATACATAATTGGCTTTTTTACTTTAGGAACTACTAGACTCCTCATATTTCGCTCTTGTCTCGTTAGTGCTTGTCTGTGTGTGTGTGTGTGTGTGTGTGTGTGTGTGTGTGTGTGTGTGTGTGTGTGTGTGTGTGTGTGTGTCAACAAACAATGCTGGCATTTGGAGAAGCCAATGAGAGCTGCAATTACCACGCTTAGCAAAACAATTAGTACACGCTCTTCGCACAGCTAGCTCTCGCAGTGAATGTGTGTGTTTCCCCTCACCCGGTCTTGTGTGTCAGTTTGTTGTCCCTCCCTGTGTTCTCTATGTGTGCACTTCAAAGTGATAATTTTATGCCGTGTCTTTTACTACAAACACTTATGTTTGTGTGTAGTTTATTCCTTTATTCATCCATCACTACATCTCACTCTCCCATTCATCTTTTTATCCCACTGTCATGTAGAGGCTGGATTAAAAGGTTATCAAAACACATCACAAGTTTCTTTGGACTGGATATCGCTTCTCTACATTCTCCTGCTTTTTAGGTGTGTGTGTGTGTGTGTGTGTGTATGTGTGTGTGTGTGTGTGTGTGTGTGTGTGTGTGTGTGTGTGTGTGTGTGTGTGTGTGTGTGTGTGTGTGTGTGTGTGTGTGTGTGTGTGTGTGTGTTTGTTGCATCCCCTGCCGGATGCAAAGAGTCAGTCAAATCAAGATTACTTTCCAGTTGTAAATTCATTAAATGGACACAACAACAGATCAGAAGGTGTTAACGTTTTAATTGTCCTTCCTGTTGGAAAACAAAAGGTGCTTGTATTTGCGTTATTGAGTGTCCTACCCACCTGGGTACCTTAAATGTATTCAATGTAAAGGGTCAGTTCACCATCTTCACTACGCTAGTTCAAAAACTTGGAAATTAAAATGAATAAAACAAAACTACAAAACAATCGGCATGGCTCTATACCTCCAAAAGGAAGCAAAAAGGTCTATATTTCTCTTTTAATTATAAAATGAGGCTTAGGACCTGTCTGATTAACCAAACGTAACTGTCTATGTCTATATTGATCTGAACTATTCATATCGGATTTTGTTTTGGCCTTCCTGTCTCTCTTACTACTCCACATACACACATACTGTAAGTCCACATGTCCTCATTTTATCTATATTCTGATTTACTTTATGCCTTTGTTGTTTATGTAGCCAACCTTATGCTTGTTCTGTTTTTTTTTATTTTTTTTATTCAGTGCTTACTTGTGTTCAATTTGTTGTTGTTTCTTTAAGACTCTTGTAATTGTAATTGCTCAATATTTTCTTTTTCTTCTCTTCCTTAGGTGAGATTCCTTCTATAAGCCCCTAGGGGTTTTCTTAATCAGTCCCTCCAGGATTTCGCGGCCTTTTTTTGAGATTGTTGCGGCCCAAAATGATTTTGCAGGAGATTTTGTAAAAAATTGCGATAAAAGTTGTGATGTCTTTTGTATGTTTGTTGCAATGAAGTTGCGGGAGACAGTGAAAGTTGCGATTTTTTTTTTGTATAGTTCTTTAAAAATAAAAAGGAAACTTGTTTCGGGGAGAATAAAACTACTCTGGGCTGAGATTTCCTAGTAACCTTACCAAAAAGGCTCAGGATGCTGCAGATGTTGGTATAATATGAAAATGGCTGGTGGATTTAAGACAAAAAATAATAATGTATTGAATGAATCAAATTTGTCAGTGTCTTGTAGATCTTTACATGGTTAGTTCATTTCCTAACCTGGCCTGGGACACACATTCATACGGTTTGATAAAGTACTGACTTTAACTTATCATTGCACCTACAATAACGAGCGTAGCTGTCCTCAATTTAGGTCATCGTGTTGTCTCATCTCCTTTTTTTCCTGCATCCACCGTGTGTCTTGTTTGTGTGTGTGTCTGTGTGTGTGTTTGTGTGTGTGCAAGTGTCAGTCGAGGGGGGAACGGAGCTGCAGCCCCGCCCGCTGCAGATAGCCGACAGGATTGAAACGGCAGCAACTTTAGAGTGAAAAATCGTTACAGCGCACATTGATGTTAAAATGTATACAGGTTGGCAGGACGGTCTGAAATGTTTTGCACGGTCTTTCGCTGTACGTTTTGTTGGTAATGTGAGATGTTCCAGTCACATACGTCTCGTCTTCATATCACAAACATGGAAATGATCAACCCGTTCTCACTCCCGCTTGGTCATTGGCTCTCAGAGTGCACGTGGGACTGCTGGGATTGGTTGAAGTCGCGGGAAACTTCAGGTTATTGGTCGAATTTGTGGAAAGGTTGCGGTGATTGGTCAAAATTGCGAGTCTCACCAAATTCGCGGTGATTGGTTGAATTTGTGTGAATTGGCGTGATCGCGACATCGCGAAATCGTGGAGGGACTGCTTAATCTCACCTACACAATTATTTATTTTACATTATTTTATTTTATTGTGTTACTTTTGTCTTGATTTTATTGCGCATATGAACAAAACTTCAAACTATTTATAAAATTTGAGTGGACTGACCCTAGGTTCCATTCTGATTCCAGACCATATGTTATCCCTGACCACCTGTTGTGGCATCACACAGTTCTAAAAATGTCTCATTGAATTTAAGAAGTGTCTTCTGGAGCTATGTGAAGGTGAACCAGTACTGTTTTCATTCTTGTCGAAAGGCTTGTTTTGCTTATGTAAGATACAGCTGATTCAGCCACCACATGTAGAAAAATCACATCTAAGCATCTCTTTTTATTCACACACACACACACACACACACACACACACACACACACACACACACACACACACACAAACACACACACACACACACACACACACACACACACACACACACACACACACACATCCATTGTAAGGAAATGCAAAGATAAAGATAGAATATGCAGGCAGCCGAGCACATGAGCGGAGTGGAGCGGTGAGAATTTCCCTCCGCTTCCGGCTGCTCTGTTCAATATTGCTCTGCCCTCAATTCAGATTTCACCCCTTCACTCAAATCGCTCATTTATCAGGCGCCCACCCTCCCTTCACGCCTGAAGCTCCGCCAGCAAAAAGTCCAGCCGGATGATGGGCGCTGGTGGCATGGAGAGGGAGGGCGGGCGCCGTTCATCTGCATGTACACAGAGACGTGCATGGGCATGCTTCAAACTCATAGTGTGAGCGGTACCAGATCAAAATTGGAGCAGGGGAAGATAAGGCAACGCTAAAACATTTAAAAAATCCGCTCCAAACATTTTAAAAATCCACTCTGCGCTCTATCCAACCCGTTCTCACTCCGAACACGTAAAATATGGACGTTTGGGCAGTGGCTGTCAGTGGCTTTCAGCGTCTGAAGCGACGCAAAAAGCGCCCTTCAGCGTGTTTGTAGAACGCACCAGGGAGAGCAGCTGCTACACAGGGTTTGAAGATGACGTAGCACTAAGAGGGACTATGTTAGCGAGGAGTATGAAAGCCCGAAAATCTGCATAGGGAGGTTGGTTGGGGTGGTGGATGGGTCAAACAACATAGGACTTTCACCCAGGAGACCGGGGATCGTGTCATGTTTTCTAAACCCAACCGTCGCTTTCTTCTTTTACTAAGCCCAACTGTCTTGTTATTGTTTTCCTGAACCCAACCGTCCCGTTCTTCTTTCCTAAACCCAACCACCCGTTCTTTTCCTAAACCCAACCGTCCATTCTTGTTGTCCTAAACCCAACTGTCCCGATCTTCCCGCGTGTCATGGAAATGTAAGCCCACCTACAATCTTTTCCTTAACCTAACTGCGTCAAAAGTGACGCCAATAGTCCCGACCAAGCGCGTTTAGATAAAGCGCATTTAGATATGAAGCTAAAGGAGACTTTTAACGTCAAAAACAAGCGCCTGACCAAGCGTCCCTATTTTACGCAATGGGAGTGAGAATCTCTTGCCAAAATCCTCCTGCTCCCTCGCACTCTGCTCCACTCATGTGATCTGCTGCCAGCTACCCTCTTGTTTCTCAACTTCATATTCAAATTACTATTACTATTATTAATTGTCACTAAACTATTCAGTGTTTCTGTAAGTCATACTGTATTGTTGGTGACAGTGCCTGAAATGGGCTGGTTCTCACTGCTACTGGGTAGGCACTTCTTCATCAGCACCCTTACTTCTTATTGCGTACTTCTACCTTCTGTGTTAAGTAAGTATTAGTCTATATACAGGACGTTCCACTTTCGGGATTGCTCTGTTGCCACTGGAAATTCTGCCGGATGTCCCTCATTTAGGCCCGATTTTTGTTACCTTTTTTGTGTTGGCATTCTAAACTCCGGTGGATTTATGAAGACTATGGTTAACTGCTCCTCAGATCTCTGCAGGTTAAATCCAGACAGCTAGCTAGACTATCTGTCCAATCTGAGTTTTCTGTTGCACGACTAAAACAATTTTTGAACGTACACATGTTCCACCAAAACAAGTTCCTTCCTGAGGCTAACCATAGTCTTCATAAATCCACCGGAGTTTAGAATGCCAACACAAAGAAAGCGGAAGGGAACGGACAGTTGGCAGTTGGTTTCATTGTAGCATGTAAGCAATATTATATTTGTGTGCAATTTGAATTGTATCAACAGCTACATAAAAACGTATGTCGTATGTAATGTATGTAATTAATGCACACAAAAATACATCTGAAGTGGGATATATTAGCTTCTGGAAGTACCTGACTAGCTTTGTGACACACACACACACACACACACACACACACACACACACACACACACACACACACACACACACACACACACACACACACACACACACTCTCTCTCTCTCACACACACACACACACACACACACACACACACACACACACACACACACAGAGGAGACTCATACACACTCTTTGCAGCCTTCTAGGGTTTTTTTGTTCATAATATATGGTCGCTCTGAGGACAAGCTGGGCTTTACTCTTTGTTTATGGGAGAAATAAAGTGCTGTGTAAACCGTTAGAACTGTGTGTGTGTGTGTGTGTGTGTGTGTGTGTGTGTGTGTGTGTGTGTGTGTGTGTGTGTGTAAACTGCTAACATAGCATCCAGAATGCCCCACACTCACCCAAATGTATTATCCTCTCCTTTCTTACTTCTCACTTTCAACTTTTTTTTTCATTTCTCTCTCCTGCTTCTCTTTATAGTTCTTCTTGTCTCTGTCACTTTGTTCTTGTCAGTATCCTGCTGTCTACGTTCCCCTACAAGTCCCACTCATCTTTACCTCACTTCTCTTTGTCTCTTACAGCGTCTTGTCTTCATTTTCTCTGTTAGTCTTTCTGTTGACTTCTTTCTTGGTCTGTTGAGGCCAACTGGCCTGCTCTGCTTTCATTTACTCCAATCAACGTGGAAACATTTCCCATCAGCAGAGGACTTAACCAGGTAAGATATACTAGAAACACACTCACACTCTCACCCATTTGTTTTTATTAGTCAATTTAACACTAGAACGGCCATGACGGTAATTTTGACCGTTTTGAAATTTATATGTGTAATAACTTTGCTGAATAAAAAAATACAATCCTGCTGCTGCCTGACTTTTCCTAAAAGAGTCTGTATTTTAATTTTAAATTGTTTTTATATACATTACACAAAAGGCAAAGAAAATACAGTCACTTATTTCTACACTATATTTTTCTACACTATTTCGGCCATACACGGTCATATTGACCGCTCGGATTTTCGCGGTATTGTTTTAAATTTTTCGCGCGGTTGAAGATGCATCGTGGTTGCTTAGTAACTACCATAGTCTCTGTCAGAGAAACGTAACTAGCGGTCTCGAGTAACAAGTGTGGGCATCACCGATGGGCCGAAGGCAAAGCCAGAGTCGGTAACGTAGGCTACTACGCCGTGGATGGACTCAGTTCTGAATCAGAAGGCAAACACCGGGCGCTCGCTCTGTGAAAGGCGCAGTACACGTAGATGGCCGGTGGCTGTTTACATGTTCATATAACTTTATACATCCTCGAACTGACTGGAATCGTTGCACACATCCTCTCCAAGGAGTGCACCAGCAGTAACATTGCCCGGAGGAAGTTCATGCAGCAACTGGCAGAGGAGCTGAGAGCGGAGTTTATGGAGGAAAAAAGGGCCGCGGCTCATGGTCCGAGCAGCGCTGCGCACCGCAGCAGACGCCAAAACAGAGGCAGTGCCAGGTTAGGTTATAGCTAAATGTTCAAATAAGATACTTATAATTGTTATTTGGCTGTTATGAGTTAAGCTGAATGAATTTCCACACCATATTTTTCGGGATATGAATGTATGAAATAATTACGGTTTACTATGCCATGATATGAATAATTGAAACACGTATTACTACTCAAATGTATAATTAATGTATAAATGTACATTTCGGTGTTATTACGTTTTTCTAAAGATATCCTAACACAATACATAATACAATATTGTATTGTGAGTTTGGAATGTGGCGGTCAAAATGACCGCTCATGGCAGTTCTAGTAGTTATGGAATTCCGGCACTTCTAGTGTTAACAGCGACAATATGCACCAGTAAGGATGAAATTAGTCTTCATCTGCAGTCTTAAAAATGCCATTGATTTGTTTTAAGGAATTAAAAACAAATGTGAATACCATGTCATCATGCACATGTACCACTTCATTAGAAATTAAACTAATGATCATAATGAATGTGTTAATACAATGAACTTTGAAACTGAAAATAAATTATTGCTATCAAGTAATTAGTACATGAAGCACCAGAGCAATGGGAATAACAGGAAATTAAATTTAAGCATATCTCGAGAAGATATTGACAGTTTGTGTAAAGATCATGAAGTTAACAAACGTGAAAAATAGTTTAAGCTGAATTACAAGGAAATGTGTATAAGATACAGCAAGATAAATGAGCAAAATATGAACTGTTTTCACTGTGATTTTATGTTGTTATAAGCTCTGGGCTGTTTGCATTTCTTTTAACCAATCACAATCATCTTGGGCGGCGCTAAGCTCCTGTCGCAAAGGTGGTGGATCTGCTAAATGGACTCGGGAACTTCTTTGTAAATCTTTACAGTCATTACCCGAAAGAACCAAGCAGGCCAGTCTTATTGCACAATCCACATTTTATTCAAAACTTGCCATTTTCAGCATGCTAGCTTGAAGTTTGCTGTTGTCCCCAAAATGAGTTTTGCAAGGCGAGGGACATCCAACGGAATATCCGGTGGCGCCGGATTTTTTCCGGCAATTATCCAGTAAATAAACTGTCGTCGATCCAGACTACCAATGACCAGACGGACAAATTAGTGGTTAGGTGTTGAGCAGCTAAAGAGTCAGATATTTAACTCAGGAGTTGGTGAAGACCCAAACAGAGCTGAAACGACAGTGAATGTGTGACTCTCATTCGCCAGTTGACCAGAAACACAACTCCAAATGAATGCTAATGTTGTTCTGTGTCTGCTGTATGTGTGAACGGGCAATTGTTTGCAATTAAAGGGATGGTTCGGAGTAATTTCACCCTAGGGTCCTTTGCACCATGACCTCAAGCCAAACGTCCCCCCCAGAAGCTTTTTTCCCTTGGTCGAATATTGGGCGAGTTAGCACTATCAGCTGAGTGGCTTAGTGCAGGCGCTAATGGATTCAAAGGTGTATCTCGTAAATTACCCCACTAATAATGCCAGGAATGGTACTAAACTTCTACAGTAGTACACATAGGTTCTGTACTCATAAAATGAGGCATTGGAAAGTTTGTAAGTACGCCAGGAGTTTATTTAAATAACACTTGTCTGATGGCTTCTACTCTCTGCTGCTACCGCTACCAGCTAGCTAGCTCTCCGATTCGTCTCCATATACTATCCATTTAATATACAATCCCCAAAAACTAAGGATATGCCAATATTGTGTTTACAGCTGGTTCCACTGACCACAAGCAAACCCAAAAACAATTCTCTAGGGCGGAACCCAGAAGCAGACCAGGACAAGGTGAGTTGAATAAAGGTGAGTATTTATTTAAAGACTTAAATGTGGAAACAGGAGAATCCAGGTGACGGAGCAGGCAGTGGAGGTGAGTAGGTGGGAGGGAATGAGTGGATCCAATGTTGTTTCTGAAGCAACCGACGACCAGGCAGAGGTGGAGTGAATATCCCGGGAGAGTAACTGCAGACAGAGGAAACGGAGGTAAGTTCACGGCAAGTAGCAGAACAGCAAAACTAACTTTTAGTAAACAGAGGCTGATACGCAGGCACAACATACTGTTCATGGCTAACGATCCGGCAGGGAATGGATGTCAGGTCAGAGCTTATGAAGTGGAGAGGTGGTGATCAGGACCAGGTGTGCAGGCAGCTGATGAGATGCAGATGTGGGTAGTTGAGAGATCTCCCGCCTTGCTTCGTCGCCAGGCAACCAGACAGGGTGCATTCAGGAAACTCAGGAAAACAGACTCCAGGACAGAATACAGGCAACTCAAGCAGAAAACAGACTCAGACAGCGGGATTCATGACAAATAATCCATGAAACAAGCAAGCAATACATGAAACAGAAGTAAAAAGTGTTTTTATTTTATTTTATTTTAATTTATAAATATCTTCTGAAGTTCTTTGTCAATTTGTTCTTAAAAAAGGTCCTAAGAAAAGTCTACGTCAGAATCATAAAGGTGTTCTTAAACCGCATAATTGTTCCTACCTGTGTTCTTATAATGATGAATCCCATTGTAGTCGAAAGTTAAAGATGCGTGCCAGTTGATCCTAACTAGTAAAGGTAAATGCCCCACCAATCCCCTTAAAAGGGCATGAGTCTTGTGCACACACAGAAATAAAATGTAATTTTTTTTGAGAATTAAGCATGGAATTAAATCTAGAATGCCCAGATGTAAAAATAAGTAGCGTAACCTGACACAGACGTTTGTATTAACATCAATTGTTTTTCGTTGTGCACGTGTGTGTACTGTATGGTTGTGGATTATCCACCTGTCATCATTACAAAGTATAGCTTTCCGTCAGTGTGTTCAAACCACAAGGGGCAAGCACATGTACCTGTATCGTGTATGTGTGTCACTTCTACCTTCATAAAGCGTTTTGTTTGTGAGACTCCTCTTGGCAGGCCTCGGGGGAGGTTTAGTCTTGATTTAGAAGATTGGTGTGGGGGGGGAGAAAGCGTCAGGGCTTACCTGTACTCCCAGTCCTATATGAAAACACACAGTCAGTAAGAATCTCATCATGGGCCCAGTAAATCCAACTTAATTGACTGCAAATCTGGGTCCAGCACTCCTCAGCCTAGTGCACCAGTTTACCACCCTCACAACTCTCCCACTAAACACTTAATCTTTCTTCCCCTTTCTCTCTTGATGCGACTATTATTACCTTTTCTTGTCCGATTCAAGTTTTGTCTTTTTCCTACATTTTTCTTTATTACGCTGATCAGTTTTTTTCTTGCTTTATTTCCATATCTCTCTATTTTTCAAAGCAGCTGTGACCTTTTGTTTACCTCTTTTGTGTTGATTATGTTGCTTTTGTGAAACCAATTAAACCTCCACATCTGCTCCCTTGATTCCTAAATAAAGCCTAAAAATCTGTTAATTTTATGTAGCTCTCAAAGCACATCTATCTATCTATCTATCTATCTATCTATCTATCTATCTATCTATCTATCTATCTATCTATCTCAAAGCACATCTATCTATCTATCTATCTATCTATCTATCTATCTATCTTCTTGAATGACTCATTGTAAAATACACTTAATTAACATATTTGAAGCGAAACACCTCTCCTAATCATCACTTCAGTAAAAGGAAGTCGGTGAAGAATGTGGATGCCAGGTTTAAGGTTTTTTTTTTGTACATTTTTAGCATTAATATGAGTTTGCAGCCAAATGTGTTGTTTTAGTGTGTGTGTGTGTGTGTGTGATTGCATGCTGGTCTCTGTGTAAATGAGTACCGTTGTGTTTTGATGGAGAGAGTGATTCATTAATATTCATGAAGAGAGAAAAACATCAACGGAACGCTTGACTCTGCCCTCACAGGAAAGACTGGCATTAATTCATTTGTGTGTGTGTGTGTGTGTGTGTGTGTGTGTGTGTATGTGTGTGTGTGCGTGCGCGCGTATGTGCTACAGAAAGGAAGACAGAAGTGGTGAGCGTCTGTCTGCTTGTCTGCTTAGCTTCTCATTTTTCTTACTGTTGAGATGCTGCTGGTTATCTACAACAGTGGTTCTCAACCTTTTGCAGTTGCGACCGCTCAGAATAATCACGTGGCACTAGGACATTTACCTTACAACAACCCCATGCAAACGCATTGATTTCCCACTGTCTGCAAATAAACTTTTAGCCCCACATATACCAGCAGATGCACTGTAAGTCAGTAGTAACTGCTGGCAAGTAGTTTCTTTTTTGGCTAATATTTTGGCCCTCCCCCTGCTGATTTTGAGCTGATTAATCAACGTTAATACATTTTTTTGCAATGACACTTTTGTTAAGTTTAGTTCAGCTTTAATAGCTAGCATTTAAGCGCTGTCCAATGTGTTCCAGGCACTGAGGAGTTTTGATGCGTTCTGTGATTTCTTTTTCTCCCCCTAGTCTGGATCGACAACGGTTCTGGTACGGGATAGTCCTGGGCCGCCGGAAGTTCCCCCGGATGTCCCTCACTTTCCACTTTCTTTGTGTTAACTTTAAACCCTGGTCACATCGGGCAACATTAACCGGAAGCTCTGAGCAATGTTACATGCTGAAAATGGTTGTGTGTTTCCAACTCCTATTTCCTTCTTTTTACACTCTTTTTAACATAAGTTCCCTTCTTCTCAGCTGTAACCTTTCTCCAATCAGCTGTGTGTGTGTGTGTGTGTGTGTGTGTGTGTGTGAGTGCGTGCATGTGTGAAGGACATATAGAGGAGAGATGGTGCACACCTGCACAGTGTGAACTGTCCACAGGGAAGGACGGAAGCTCGGTAGTGCACAGCTGTCCACACACACACATACACACACACACACACACACACACACACACACACACTGATGCCGCTCACACAGGAAGAAGACAGACAAAGTGTAAAGACAGAGAAAGGGAGTATGGGAGAGAAAAACACATTTTTGCACACTGGAGAAATTTCAGGAAGTGTGTGTGTTTGTGTGTGTGTGTGTGAGAGAGAGAGAGAGAGAGAGTGTGTGTGTGTGTGTGTGTGTGAGAGAGAGAGTGTGTGCGTGCATTAGTTATGCAGGCAGTGTGGGTCAGCTGTCAGTGAGTTCTGACACCCCACTGTCAAGGGCCAGTGATGGAAAAGCTGACACACACACACACACACACACACACACACACACACACACACACACACACACACATACACACTCACTGAGTGCTGCAGTACAAGCATGTTGAGATATCAGATGGCTGGTATATTTCACACTCTGGTTGAGAAGGAACAATATGGAAACTCATGGGACAGAAAAAGACACTTCTCTGCACAATGTGGTGACAATGTAAGTTATCAGTGAATTCCTTTTTTTGTCTAATGGCTCTGGCCCAATGCACATTAAAGGTCCAGTGTGTAACGTGTTTAGTTGTTCATTATCAAAATCTGTGTTGGCCGTTCACAAACTTGTCCTTTTTCATGAATATTTACCACCACCATCAATTCCAAGTATTCCTATTGGCTTGCAATTTTACATTTGCGTTTGCATGAACTGGGGTAGACGCTCCATATTCATGCACCATCTTGAAATATGTTAGCCGGTAAGGGACATACAGGATATACTGCTCCGCCTTTCGCGTTTTCGCTGTCACGTGATAAACTCACAGGTGCTGCTAATGCTGCTAATGGGTTATCGTAGCTTCCCGGCCCCGGCAAGTTTGAAGAAGGAAACATAGAGGCCCACACGTATTCAAAATCCAAATTTCAGGAACAGGAGTCTTCTTCTTCGCCCAGAAAAAGAAAAAGCATATTGAAAAGAGCAAGAGACCGGCTTTTTGAAGCGTGAAGGCTACCGTAGCTGTAATACGTACTTTGAACTGCGTGGCGCGAGAGAGTTGATTGCAATATACGTATGATCTCAATGCTAGATGGGAGAAATTCCTACACATTAAAGACTTTTAAAAAATCATCACTGGAAGGTAATTAGCCACAGTTTGAGTGGCAACATTTGGAAACTTTTGGGACACAGCTTAACTGATTTGTGCTTTTTTAATAAATGGCACTCTCAATATTATATATTATATTAAGAGAAGTTACCAGTGGTTGAGTTTTCATTAAAACAAAAATTGACCAGCCAAGTTAACCGGTTGCTGACTAGCGTTTAAAAGGCTATTTTTAAATAAAGTCGGACCATAGACTATATATAAAGAGAGTCTGACACAGTCAGTCCACATAAAACACACCAGGGCTGCATTCACTTCCAGCTAACTTCCCGGTGAACAATGAGACGCAGAACAGCATCACCGAGCTGTTTTAACCGAATATTCTCTGTCTAGCTCAGCTAAAAACATTACATCTGCAGCACATTACTGTGTTGTTCGCTACCGATCGTTGTTCGTTTGTAACCAGTAGGCCACCGACAACGTGTCAGCCTTAGGGGTTTAAATAGCAACTAGACAATATGGGCCCTTTAACACTGCTAGCCCTACGTTTAGTTCTGTTAGCACCATTGTTGTTAGTGCTTCCCGTTTCTCTGCCTAATCTAACTCTATATGCTTCATGCATTAGCTAGTCTCGCATTGCCAGACCTATCTCCACAGCGCTTCGGAATAAAGTCTGGCTACACCACACATGAAGCATAGCGTAAGTTCAGACAGGTCACGGATTCAAGCTCGGCTATTATTTCAGCTCATAGCTGACAGTCCCTAAGCCAGCACATCAGCTAACGGGTTAGCTGATTCCCTTCTAAGCATATGAATTGGATTTTCAATATAGAGCGCTCTATTTAAACTGCTTCTCCCAGGCTATCTTGCTGCATCTCTGACAGCGCATGCAACCCACCTCCACCCCTGCTCCTCCTTTTACATGTATATTCATGTTGTCTGACTTAAAGCAACACCAAAGATTATTTTGTACCTTAAAATAATGTTTCCAAAATCATTTCAGTGGTTCATCAACTCGTAACAGGGTGAACGGCATTCCTGCATTCGCTTTGCTGCCCTCTATCGGTTATAACCGCACTATGCAAGTTTACCAGATCGGGTGGCGGATCTGTAGTTCGAATGAGACATAAGGGTTACGGTAATGGACAATTCCGCTTCCAACCTGTAGGTACATTCACAAAAAGACCCTAGGTTGCATTTTGGCGAGAGTTACGCTTTAAGGCTTTCCATGTATGCACATGGAATGCGGGGAGGTTTGCTCTTCCTGCCTCATGCTTTCCAAGTATGCACGTGGAAATGCGGGGAGGCCCCAGAACAGAGCCATACCGCCAAATACAAACTGCAGATGAATAAAATCTATTTATTGACAAAGTGGTCCTGACTGAAATACATTCTGGGATAGGAGAAAAAAACTCTTGGGGTTGTTTGCATTTCTTTGAACCAATCCCAATCGTCTTGGGCGGTGCTAAGCTCTGGTCACAGAGACGAAAACGCCACATACACAATACAGTAACATGAGCTATTTAACAAGTAAACATTGAAAGGTAATATGCAAAAGTGATTTCTTTTGTGAGTGCAGTGAAGATTTGCAATAAAAATATTTTTGGGATTCATACCAAGACTAAAAACATATTAAAATCCACGCTCTGGTTATTAAACTCTTTCCAAATATGACTAGGCTCTGAATAAGTGTAATTTACAAACAATATAGCATAGGAGCCTTCGGGCTTTTGTCTCTGCCATCCTGATCAATATCAGATGCTTTATCTTGTATACTAAATAAGTTGACCTCTTTCACAGATCTAATATAATCAAACCACACATGCTTGGCTTCCAAACTCTTGAGACTCTCTCCCTCAAAAAAATGTAAAACTGGGTGTGCTACGCCCTCACTACTTGTCAGGAAATGGCTTATGTTAGCATGGTTCGGGTCAGAACACATACAGCAAATCTGGCTCAGTTCAAGGTTGAAGGTTTGAAAAGGAAAGTTAATATCAGCCCATTATACAGAAACCGTATTCTCCTCCTGCATTATATTGCACATATCTCATCCTCTGAAGGCAGCCTGACACACAGACGTGTGCGCACACAAGCATGTGAACACACTTAGCCTACACATGCATGCCAATAGACTGACACATGCTGACATAAATATACACAATCAAGGACAGCAAAAAGTGGGTGCACACGCATTCACATACCCTTCAACCCTGCACACCACGCCTTTCCTGTCAGGTCAACCTCTAATGATGCTGAAGAGAGAGAGAGAGAGAGAGAGAGACACAGAAAGACAAGAGTGAGGGTAAAATGGTGTGAAATATGTTGCTTCTCCAAATAAAGTCGTAAGGTCATCCATTTTTAGGCAGTGAAGGAGGGATGGAGGGAGGTGTAGCGGGGAGGGAGGAGGGACGTAAATTTGGAATGCAGCATGTTTTTAAAGAGAGAAATCTGCATAATGTCTGTCAGATGATTGGCAGGAGAGGGCGTGGAGGGAAAGGAGAACAGGGAGCGAGAAGGAGGCAAACATGGAGCAAGTCAGGCTGAGATTTTGTAAACACCTCAATATTTCATCGTGGTTTCTGTAGGACACTGAACTGGAAAGCTGAGAATGTTAAACCAGAAGCTTCACAGAGCCAGACTAGGAGTCTCTACTCTTAATATCTGGTATCAAACATTCATTCAAGGTAAGACACAGTGACAATTTGAAACACTTTTTCGTGTATATATATATATATATATATATATATATATTTGAAACGATGATGATGAAGGTGTTCAGGTAATATTTTCCGAGCTATTTAGTTACCACTGAGGCAGTAGTACTAAAATACATTATATTGAAGATATTAATGCTTAAATCTATAGATTTTTGTATGTTCATACGCTTAACAAAAGTTGAGAAGCAATCACAATGATGTCGTGAGATGACCCTGACCTCCCTGGGGCCCTAAGCAAAATTCTGCTAAGGGGCCCTCTACCTGACCCGTGATGCCGTGAGCTATGTAAACCATTTGCCATTGCCACACAGTCACACCTGACACTTCAGTGCCCTAATCCTCCCTCCTTTAAACAAAACAGTCAAAGAATAAGTACAATACATATATAAGTATTAAACTGGCTCCCAATTTCCTTTTATACATTTTCAAATATAAAATACTATTTATACTATGGCTTGGCTCTTGTAATATTTAAATAGTGAACTAGTGATGCAGATATCAATAATCCCTGTGAGTGATATCAAGAATTAACTTTTGTACAAGTGAACATGTAATTCCTGATATCAAAAATAGACATTGGTAGGTAAAAATTAACTAAGGGGCCCTACTAGTAAAAATAATCAAGAATTCACATTGCAAATAGTAAAAAAATTGAATTCTTGATATCAAAAATGCATAAACTGTGAATGAATAAAAAGTTAAAATGGCTTGCCATAGAATGTTAAAGTTTTTATTTATTATTATGCATGTTGAAGCAATTCTTGATTTATGGTTATTATTTACTGAGGGATGTGCATCCATATTGACCAGTATGTCCAGCTAATCAACATTTTAAATTCAATATAGCCTATAAATCAATGTCAAATTGTCAATACATTGCTTTCCATCTTGCATAATTGTGCAGTTGTTTAGAGTTTTTAACTACACATTGTCTGAGACTAGATAATCAGTGTCTTAAAAGTATGTATAATGTGTACTTTGATGAGGAGTGCCATCATGCACGCCCATATATTGTAGCCTACAGTCTGTCTGGTCTTCACATATATTTCTGCTTGAAAAATGCGCGTTTCATTTCGTGCAGGCGCCTAACGCATGATAACACATCTGACGTGGTTATCTTTTCCGAGCTGCAGTAAACAAACACCGTTGGACTTTGTCGTTTATCAAACGTAATAAATAATTGTATTTTACTCTCACTTTTGTCAAGCACAAAGTCACAAAACACAGCCCTGGAAGTGACTGGCATTAGCAGCTAGACACAGACAAGAGATGCACTGCCTGCCTGCTCAGCTAGGTTAGCAAGACCGAAAAAAAACACAATAGAAATGCACATAAACATAACTTTACTTTGCTAACATCAAACTTGGAGAGGAGAGAACACCTGATTGTTGTTCCCGCAATTCACTCTCATGGATTTTTTTTTCCTCTTTTCGTGACCAGAAGGATAGTTTCGCTTAATTTTGTCATGGATGTTGTAAACATTAATTGACGCGCTATGACACGAGGGGGAGGCGGGGCCTCGAGTAATTTGCGGGGCCATACGCAGCTTGCGTAGTGAGCATATAGGGCGGATCGGCTCTGGCGACAACGGTAGCGAGTAGTATGAAAGACCAAAATGCTGCGTAAGGAGGTTGGTTGGGGTGGAGGATGGGTCCAACAACACAGGACTTTCACCCAGAGACCGGGGTTTGTGTCCCATTCTTGTCCCGCGTGTCACTGAAACATACATTTTATAACCCCCATCCACGATCTTTTCCTAAACCTTACCGTCCCATTCTTGTGCCGCATGTCAGTCAGTATGTCCCGACCCAGAGCGCCAAAACTGACGTCATGAGTCCCAACACTAAAGGAGACTTTTAGCTTGAATAACAATAACAAACGCACAGGACCAAGCTTCCTTATTTTACACAATGGGAGAGTGAGAATGCGTTGTTCTTTGCCACGGAATGTAAGAAATATGTAAGCAATAGTGTAGATCAAGCTGGTTAGTATTGCGAATTAGAATACCCAACAGTGTGATGCAAGACCCTGACGCAGACCCCGACACATGGATACTTACTAAATATAAATAATTTGACACAAAATATTGATATTAAAAAAATATGTTACTGGCATCTGTATTTGATAAACTGGGGATGAGAACAGGTTGTTGAAACTGTTGGCCACCCCCTTCGTGTTCCTTACTCGCTGGCTGGTTAACGCCACCGTTTTGCACGTGCACGCTACCCAGGCAGGATTCTGCTGAAGTTTGGGGCTTATATTAGGTTACCTGCTGATAATGCCGGCATCCCAGTCAAGACGGTTAATGTTACTGCTGATGAAAGCCACTCTCCATTGGAGGCCACGTCACCCCTATCAGTTTGATTCCTGTTTCATTCCTATGAGAGTTGCTTAGTGGGGCATGAAGCCAAAAAAGTTCAACTGGTGCGTGTAATAATACCTTCGTGATAACCGCTGCTCCAGCACTGTTGGGCCCATAGAGCAAGTGCACTAAAGACTCCCGACCGAGCCTGCTACTTGGGGTTGGATTTAATGGGTTAATCGTGCATCTTTTCTAGACTTTCCTAATGTTATCAGACCAATTGGGTCTAATTCCGATAATGAAGCAAGTCATATCGTGTGGGTTTTGGCACTCAAAACAAACTATCCACTGATTTACAGACATCTCTTTCGTCATGGAAGTTGATAGGAAAAATCATTTTTTGGCCCCATGGCATTATGCGACAGACACTTTGATACTTAGACACTGTTATACCAAATTTTACTCTACAAAAAATTTAATATAATACACAATTGGACTTTTTTACAAGATCAAAGTCTAATAAGAAACCGAATACAATGCCAGATCAAAAATATGCTAGTTAGACACTTACCTTTACTACCAAATTACGCTGTAACCACATTTCATGCTACCAACATGGCTCCATGATAATTAGACAACACAGATTGTATTTAGACAGATTTAACTGTATCGGGCATTGCCTTTATAATAGTCGCAATCGCTAAAATTTCCCTATAACTTATACAGACAGTAACAACTCTGGGTTCTGTCTGATAGTAGAACCATGTACATGATGTGAAAACAGATACTGTAGTTGAAGCAACTAGTGTCCACAGCAGGTGCATGTTCATATGTTTTGTTCCTTCGTCAGCAATTTGCTGGATGAGTGAACAACTTGCACCATGCTGTGGCAAGTGCTTGTGTATCTACAGTCACAACCTTGAACTACTGTAATATTGGGCTGAGAGTTGACAAGTATTTTTAAGACAACTAAATGTGTGCTTAGTCTAAAGCACGTTTAGGAGCAGTTTCCTAAAATGCATAAAATCATCCACAAAGGGGTATAGAATCTGCAAATAGTAAGCAATTGCAGCAAACATTTGCCCAGGAATGAAGAGGTTAGTTCCTTTTTACACTACAAACTGGGAACATCTGCCAATGAACCCCCAATGTGATCACCTTGTAGTGCAGACTCTGTAATACGTCCTTGTAAACAGCCTCTTCATTTTACAAAACAACACCTTTGCTTCCTTAGGTTTGTGCTTGGAGCTTTGACTTGTTTTCTCTCTGTATATCTTATATTGAAAGATTTAGGTGCTTTGTGCATTCTCTGTATTTAGGAAGCATTGTGCCACCATAAGTAAGTTCCCACCACTTCTAAGAAAAGGTGTAAAAAAAAGAGGAACCTGCAAGTACATACCTAAAATTTGTGGAGTTTATTTTACTTTTTTTTTCATTTAGAGTACCTCTTCACTGCTGCAAAGTGAGTGCATGAACAGATCATGTTCCAGGTTTTACTAAATGATTAAGTCCTCAAGAAGTAAAAAGATAAGATACAATCCATTCCCATTACATTCACGTGAGTGTTTGAATAACTTAAATTGAAAGGAGGTCCACTCTATCAACATGCGGGTAGCCTCTGATGTGAACTGCCAACACATTCTCACTCCCATCGTGTAAAATAGGGACGCTTGGTCAGGTGCCTTTGGCGTTGTTATTTAGCGCATTTAGATATGATGCTAAAGGAGACTTTTAGCGTCATATCTAAATGCGCTATTGGCGTCACTTGTGACGCAGTTAGGTTTAGGGAAAAATCGTGGGTGGGCTTATAAAAGGTACGTTTACGTGACACGCGGGACAAGAACGGGACAGTTGGGTATAGGAAATGAAGAACGCGACAGTTGGGTTTAGGAAAAGATTGTGGGTGTGGTTATAAAATGACATGCGGGACACAAATCCCGGTCTCAGGGGTGAAAGTCCTGTGTTGTTGGACCCATCCACCACCCCGACCAACCTCCCTATATATACTATGCAGAATTTCAGGCTTTCATACTACTCGCTACCATTGTCACTCTTAATACTATGTCATCTTCAAGTGTCGCAGAGCTGCTGCTCTGTCCGGTGCATTCCATGCACACACTGAAGGGTACTTAGCCACTGACCAAGCGGCTGTAGTTTACAAGTTCGGAGTGAGAACGTGTTGGAACTGAATGGAAATACATTCACATGCAAATTGAGGTATTTCACAGAATGTTCCGAATGCTATTCATTCTCCATGTTAGACATGTGAGAGCTACACTGTGTGAACATTCTGCCCACAACACAAAGGTAGGGAAAAAAAAATATGTAAAAGGCCAATGATATTTTCTTGTACACCTTGTAAAAATCCCAGGTGCAATCATGTATATATTCACAGGTAGTCTTTATACAATGTATGTTTCCACTGTAATATCAAAACAATGTTTTCTGTGGGCAATAACAATGTGAAAAATCTCAGTTGCAATAATATAAATATCTATAGTCACAAGTAGTTGTTATACAGTGTATGTTCGATGCACTTTTGCAATTATAACCTTATTTATCTCACAACTGTTTTCTCTTTATATTGTTCTTCTACGTTATATTTTGTTATTGTATATCTTCTTTTTTTGTAGAGCTGACTCTAACAGCAACACACAAAAATTCCAATGTACCTGTACAATCTTGTACCTATGCAAATGTGAATAAACATCTGTTCTATTCTACCTGTTTTTCCTCCTAAACCTCGCAGATATGATGGTGCTAAAGGCCCAGGGGATGGGCAGGTGACACACAAGGACAGGATTCTTGTGGGTTCTCCACTACGGCCTGGACTAACCTTCTACATTTTCTCTGAGGGCATGCCCGCCCTGTCTGTATTACAATTGCTGGACATTAGTGAAAGGCTAATGTCCATCGTTCCTCGATTAGCCTTCTCACTAACTTCTTCTGTTCCATTATTAGCTGAACCAGCACACATAAACCTTTTAAAAAACAATTTATGTTGTCCCTCTCTCAACTACACATATGTATAGCCTGTTGGTAATACATTAAAGCTAGAGCCAGTGGGCTGGATTTTAAAGTTGATAACTGCCTTAGGCCAACCCAGTGCTAAGAACACCTTTTGTAATTGGCAAATAAAGTATCACCTAGATGTTTGGCTAAACAATAAGTCTTTGGCCATGAAAGGTTAGACATTGCATATCAACAACGTTTCATTTCCGAGATTGTTCAAGTGCCACCTGAAATTCCGCTGGATATCCCAACTTTTCGGCCGGATGTCCGTCACTTTCCGTGTTCTTTGTGTTGGCATTCTAAACTCCGGTGGATTTATGAGGACTATGGTTAACTGCTCCTGAGATCTCTGCAGGGTAAATGGAGACAGCTAGCTAGACTATCTGAGTTTTCTGTTCCATGACTAAAACAACCTTTGAAAGTACATGTGCGGCTATTTTGCAGAGGCACCGTTGCTCCCAAGACAATTGCGATTGGTTTAAAGAAAATGCCAAAAAACCAGAGCACATTTTTCTCCCATCCCGGAATATTGTGTGGACTAGCCAGACCCTGCTCCGCAGCGCCGTGTAGGAAGGTCTGGCAATGTGACAGTTTTTCTTACCAGACAAGCCAACTGCCATCTGCTGAAAACCTTTCACACTTCAGTGAGGAACGTTTAGGCTGGTGGTTACCAATGTCTCTGCTGGCTACCAGTTTCAACTGTTTGGTTCCTGAGCTATCAGTATTAAAACACTGTCATACTTTGTGCAACAGCTCTCCTCACTAAACTAAACCATGTGTCTTTTGGCACTAATATATCATTTGTTCGAGCTTTGGTTGTTGTTTTCCAGCTTTTCAAAAGGTTTGTTTATTTACTCATGTTGGTTGCAAGTGTGGAAATGTGAGAGATCATAGCAATGTCAGATGGGATTTTTTTGTTTAAATCCAGATCGTTTTTCCTTTTTTTAAAGATTGAGCTTCAAGTAGTTAAGATCAAAGGCACTGGCTCGTCGACCCTCTTTGCGTGTGGGCCGTCGGAGGGGGCACCCTGGTGTCTGTGTAATTGGTTTGTTTCGATGGAGACAGAGGGTGAAGCTGCTTTGGACTCTGCGTCCACTCGACATCGCTCCAGGCAATAAAGAAAATACACCTAATCACACAATCCAAAAACAGACACACACACACACACACATATATAGACACGCATAGGCAAAGGTACACACTTGTTTTCGCTCTCACACACTCGCTCTTTATCTGTCTAATCTGACCCGTCTCTCCTCCGTTCTCCTGTGCTTTGAATGTAGTTTTGATAAGTGAGCACTAAGCAGGAGGCGAATAGGAGATGGTCGAGGCTTAATGAGGAGGAGTGGGAGCAGATAAGCTGGAGGAGGAGGAGGAGGAGGGGGTAAGAAGGAGAAAAGGAACAGGGAATGAAGTTGTATGAAAGAGAAAGATGGGAATGGGACTGAGAAGGTGTGTGTGTGTGTGTGTGTGTGTGTGTGTGTGTGTGTGTGCTGTGTCCATGGTAGCGGTGGACACACACTGAGGAGGGAGATTGGAGAAGAACAGCGGAGAGCACACCCACTCCTCAGAGCGAGGGATTGAAGCAGAGAGAACAAAGGGGGGTGATGAAGAAGAAGAGAGATAATGCTGAAGATGAGACAAAAGCGAGACAGAGGTGTGTGTGTGTGTGTGTGTGTGTGTGTGTGTGTATCTATCAGGATCAGTAAAACTATTAGCCATCTTTTCCCTTTACACACATGCACACACTCACACATCGATCAATCGCCACTTAGTGGAACACAACCCTCTCGTTGTGTTTTTGAAGTCTGATTACCAGCTGGGCGGAGATATAAAACTGCTCTATTTGTCCGTCTGTGTCTATTTATTCATCTATCTTTCTCTCTCTATCATATGCACAAACACACACGCACACTTCTTCTCACATAAAAAAAAGGCTGTAGATGGATCTATAGGGCTTTAAGAACTCAGCATGACATCCACTGGAAATAAATGAATGAGCCGCCGAATGAGCCGTTGAAGCCATTAGAAGCTTGTTTTCACAGCTCCATCAGACCTGCTCCTTTGCTAATTATCTAAGTGCCATTTGGTAGAAGTCTTTATCCAGAGTGGGTTACAATACACTGAGAACTGAGGGCCTCTCACTGGCAGTGTCACCCTAGGTGGCTTCACCATGAATACAACTCAACAAAAGCGGATTTGATGGAATCATGAATGGTAATCAAGTGTAGGGCTGAGTCAAACCATGCGGGACTTTTGAACTGAAGGCGCAATACATTTTTAACCTCACTTTGGTGATGTGAAGACCGGTTCTTTAAAGTAACCCAGTTTGTGATTTTCACCCGCCACTAGTGGACCGACTCATAAACTCTTTTGGTTCTTTTGGTTCACCTACACCCCCCCCCCTGAATCAAGTCAAGTCAACTTTATTGTCAATTCTGCAATATATGCCAGACATACAGAGCAAGTGAAAATACTTTTCTCTCCAACCCACAGTGCAATAGGACACGTACAACAAGTATAGTATAAAAGATAAGAAATATATACAAATAAAGATAAAAAACATGAGTGATATCTAAAATAAAAAGACAAGTAATATGTACAATACAGTAATACATTCTAAATAGCGCAACTGTAAAGGCAGCTACGCACCAGGCCGATAATCGGCCGTTGGACAGTCTGGCGAGGTCAGTGACTCGAGTCTGTTCGGTGTGTTCCGTGCCGTCGTCCGTTGGAGGAGCTGTCGACCTTCATTTTGGCCGACCTGACATGCTCAGTCGGAGACAGGGCAGTCGGGACTCACCCGGAAATGGCGAGCGGGATGAGCGTGACTAAGCCTCTCAAAATCTGACGAAAATCTTTTAAACTGACCTTTGTCGATGTGAAATTTACATTTACATTTTTGGCTTTTAAAGCATACTGCCGGTACTGTATGCTTGGCGTGCATCAGATGAAAGGATTGTTCAAAACGAATCACACAATCAGTCAAAATTACCCCATAAAATGTTTTATTCAGCTTTGTGAATCACTGATCAACCACCTGCTAAGAGAGTCAGAATGAAGGTAAGTGAGTAATCAGGTCCTTAACTATGATGTTTAGCGTCACATTGGTCTTTAAGTGATTCAGTTATGACAAGACAAAATTGTTTTTGATAAAGCTTTTACCAATGTAAGACTGGTTTGATGACAGCCCTGACATTCAACTGAGAGAACAAAATGGATTCATCAGAAGCAGCTGTGTGCAAAGTAGACAAGGTTGAATAGTGACTAGATGTTGCACTCTGCAGTGTTGGCACACAGGAGTGAAACGGAGTGTGTAGCAGATGCAGAGAGATACAAGGGTGTGGAAGCACAGAGGTAATAACAATGGGGAATGTACACTTCGAGCCAAGTTTAATCTACAGACTGAACCATCGACTGGTTATTGGAAATACAGGCAACGGCGTAGACATCATTTGAAAGAACATTACTGACTGCTGTGGGAGTTGTACAAGCACAGAAATAGAAAATGTAATGATGTGAGAGACTCTCAAGAGGTGTGATCCACGACTGACAACATTACAGATTAACCTGCCGATTCTTATCTCAATTCATTTTTTTAATCTTAAAAATCTTGTGAAATACTGTAGGGGGGGGGGTCCCATTATAATGTCCCAAAGAAGGCAACAGTCCAAAACCTAATGATATTCAAATTACATTGATATAAAAAGCAGCAAATCCTCCCAGAAGTTTTAAACAGACAATGTTTGATATTTTAGCTTGTATCTATCTATCTCTATCATTTAGTGTATATTTAAATTAAACTGGATTAAATGTGTTTACACTAAATTGTTCAAATTATTCAGGGAAAAGTTCAACATTTTGGGAAATAGGCTACATTTGATCACTTCCTTGCTAAGAGTGAGATGAGAAGATCGTTACCTCACTTATCTGTATTAGTCCAGCTGATATGTGAAAATTATATTCACTTTTTTATATAAGCGTGAAATGTGGGACACTTTGGGGTGCTGAACATATTCAGAAATGAAGCCATCGCAAAAAACGCCTCGTGACAGCCATGTTACTTTATGCCGTGACCAAATGATGTATTTTGCGTCCTATCTCCTGAACCAAACATAACACAGGAGTCTTTCTTGCAGCCACAATGTAAGAGTTGTGGAAGAATTCTCCCACGACACATACTGTAAAATACTTTAGACTAACTTGCAGTTATATAGTCAACCTAAAACTAAAATTTGCTGCATACATAACTTAAGCCGTACTGAGTGTCAGGATCCCACAGTTTCCCCATTCTTCCTGCTGATGCCTCACACCGTGTTTTCCTAAAGACTCCGTTTTTGGGTTCGGCAGCTTAGAACAACTTGGTCCAGTGTGTAACGTGTTTAGTTGTTCATTATCAAAATCTGTGTTGCCCGTTCACAAACTTGTCCTTTTTCATGAATATTTACCACCACCATCAATTCCAAGTATTCCTTTTGGCTTGAAATTTTACATTTGCATTCGCATGAACTGGGGTAGACGCTCCATATTCATGCACCATCTTGAAATACGTTAGCCGGTAAGAGACATACAGGACATACTGCTCCGCCTTTTGCGTTTTCTCTGTCACATGATAAACTCACAGGTGCTGCTAATGCTGCTAATGGGTTATCGTAGCTTCCCAACCCCGGCAAGTTTGAAGAAGGAAACATGGAGGACCACACGTATTCAAAATCCAAATTTCAGGAACAGGAGTCTTCTTCTTCGCCCAGAAAAAGAAAAAGGATATTGAAAAGAGCAAGAGACCGGCTTTTTGAAGCGTGAAGGCTACCGTAGCTGTAATACGTACTTTGAACTGCGTGGCGCGAGAGAGTTGATTGCGATATATGATCTCAACGCTAGATGGGAGAAATTCCTACACATTGAACCTTTAAGTTGGTATTGCATCCCACCAAATAGCAGCTTTTAGGCATTTTGTTGTTGTTTGCTAGCAGACGGAATTGACAAGGAGGTACCTTTATGCAATACAAAGTCAATGGAGAGCGATCAATTGATTTTCCCTCCGGACTTAATTACACTCTGTCTCTATACTGTTCTACTCTTTACAGTCACTGTATCGTCAGGGTTAAAGAACAAACGGATTACGTGTTTAAAACTATACAACAATGCATCAGACATGATATTATAAAGTCCAGCCTAGATTCTCAGATACTGTGATTTCCTTCTTCAATGTCACTGAATTCATGTTGTATATGGTACCATTGTAATCCTTCAAACCCATCAAAACATTGGGGTAGACATTATCTATTCTGTGTTATCGTGTTTGGTTCAGGAGATAGGATGCAAAATACATAATTAAAATAGAAAGTAAAATGGCCACCATGGCCGCCATCAGAAGTTTTTGCGATGGCTCCATTTCTGAAAATGTTCAGAGCCCCAAAGTGTACCACTTTACCAAAATGCATGCTTTTATGAAAAACTGAACATGTCACCTCAAATTTGGCACACATCATGCGGACTACATGCTAAATATGAAGCTAGAATCAGCGGGTGCTTAGCGTAGCTTAGCATTAAGACTGGATGCAAGGAATTGAGCTAGACTGGCTCTGTCCATAGTAGGAAAATAACTATAAACTTTACTTGTTAACACATCATATTGTGTGTGTTTAATCCAGACACTTAAAAATGAAAAGAATGAGAATTTGTGGATTTACTGGAGTCTTGGGAGTCTTTGCTCATTGCCTGGCAACCTCACAGTGGTGAAAAGACTCTCCCAAAATTGTCTCATAATGTCAATCTTTTCCTCTATAGGTAAATACAATTTTTTTTAACCTGGACCCCATTTCCCCATGCATTTGTGTCTAATAGACTGATGTGACCAAAAATCTTTGAAACTGAGCTGCAATGTAACTTAATGGGGCAATTGTGCAGCCTTGCTTTTTGTCCACTAAAAGTGATTTTTATTGCTACTGACAAGCTCAGATTGTTACTAAAAGTGTCTGACAACATTATCGATCTCATGACGTGACTTTTTGTCCGAAGACAGCGGTGTGGATAGTGGAACGTGAGACGAGAAAAAAGGCATTCAGAGTCTGTTGTTTCGGAGTAGGTTTCATTTCATTGAAAGATTTTCAATGAAATGGCTCAATACTTAAATGATTGCGAAAATGTGGATGAGTTCGTTATAATTGGATGGCCACCCGTATTCATTTGAGTACATTCTATGGATGAAGTATACGGATGAGGGGAGGGAGATAGAGAGGGGCTGGGGCTGCAGCTGTGCGGAGTGTTTCGTGCGATCAATAGGCATCCATGGTTTTGTGTTATCTAAAGATGGTTCCTATTTGCTCAAGTCTCACAGCCCTGTTGATTAGAGGGGGACATCCTCTAATGTGGGGACACAGCGTTGTGTCCAAGGTATAGGCTATCTCCTTCTCTCTCTTTCTCTCCGTCCGTAACGTTGAGCTCTGGCTCAAATGAATACAGGTGGTTATCGAACTATAACGACCTCATCCACATTGTCGAAATCATTTACATATTGAGCCATGGCACTGAAAATCTTTTGGATAACAGGAGCCTATAATTTCTGGAGTCTACTTCGAAACAACACTCCCTGAACGCCTTTTTCTCGTCTCGCGTTCCACTCTCCACACCGCTGTCTTCGGACAAGAAGTCACGTCCTCAGATCGATAATGTTGTCAGACACTTTTAGTACCAATCTGAGCCTGTCAGTAGCGACAAAAAAAATCACTTTCAGTGGACAAAAAGCAAGGCTGCACAATTAGATGACCTGTTAGATTACATCCTAGCTCAGTTCGCACCGGCTTGTCATTGCGATCTCGCTCAATACTGGACCAATTTAAAATATTTTTGGTCACATCAGTCTATTAGACATAAATGCATGGGGAAATGGGGGTCCAATCCAGGTTGAAAAAAATGGTAGTTACCCTTTAAGGACAGAAATGGTCTCTTTTCACAAGTTGTCTCTGGTACTAGTATATGTATGTTGTGTGTGTTTAGATAGATAGATAGATAGATAGATAGATAGATAGAAACAGCTGCACTTCCCAGTGACCATGTCATCTATTGCAGAAAATGAAAGGACAGAATAACATGAAAAAAGTATGGAGGTGAGATGGAGAGAGGGAGAAATGAAGAGGAGGCGTAGGAAGACGTGTTTATTTGTGTGTGTGCCTGAATGTGAGTGTGAGTGTTTGTGTCTCCTATTCAGTCCTGCTGGCCTTGTAGCTTTCTCTTATGTTAGCTGAAGGTTGAGCCTTGGGCTTCAATGAAAAGAACCCATCGGCAAGCAGCGAGCGCCATGTTCGTGCATGTGTGTGTGAATGTGTGTGTGTGTGTGTGTGTCTTTTCAGTGTGCAGATAATACACACACACACACACACGCACACACAGGCAGGTAGCCTTGGGCACCTAGGACCCACACACATTGAAGAAACTCTCTGTCTTTGTTCCTTCCAAACAGCTCTATAGAAAAGTAATAAAGACAGGAGAGTTCTGACAGCAAAATCAGCCATCTCTCCTGCTTATTTAATTTTTTTTTCTCCCTTTTCCCCATCATTGTGTTTTTTTCTGCTCCTCAACTCGATCATCAGTCTCACCTTTGTCTTACCTGTCTCTGACAAGGATTTTGTCTGTCTCTGCTATATAATGCAACATCTTTTCTCTGCTCATCTGTTTTTCTGTACTCTTATTTCTCTTGATGGCTGTCCGTCTGTCTCCTTGTCTTTTTAACATGCACAACCATTTACCACACGTTGAAAGAGGAAATGAGGGGACAACATGCAAGGTTTGCTCGTTAGGTTAATTTATTTTACATTCACTCTGTTTTTCTCTTGTGTGTCCATCTTTGTTTTTATTTTCCTCTTTTAGCTGCCTCTCTCTATTTCTTCCCTTCTCTTTTCCTCCCTCTGTCTGTCACTGTCTCCTCTCTACAGCTCATGCTGAGTTTGCCTCCAGCACTCCGTGCCTTTCTTTCCATTTCACCCTGTTTTTCTCTCCCCTCTCCTTCGATCTGTTTATTCTCTGCTTGCTTTTCTGGCCTCCACAGCTCTCTCCCTCGCCAGTTCTACCCTAACACCACCACCTCTCCTCCTCCTCTTCCTCATTTCTACCCCTCCACTGTCTCCACTTTCTCCCCACTCTCTCTTCATCCCTGCTTCCGTCCCTCTCTTTTGCTTTAACTCCTCACTCATTTACCCTGTCTTTGCTTTTCATTGTATGTATCCCTCTCCCCATCCCTACCTGGGCAGCAGTCTATCCTCCCCTCTCACAGTTCCCCCGCCCCCCAAACTTCACAACATGTTTGTATTTCTCTAACTCCTGCTGTCACCAAGTTTATTTTTTGTGTTATTATGTAAAGAGCACAATGATGAGAGGGCAGATCTGTTTTATTCCTTGGGCTCCCAGCAAATAGTCATGTTTCTGAGTGAACTGTGAGATGCACATTCACATGGTAAGTAGAAAACAGACCATAATGAATGAAAGCACAAGGATTTTTCCTTGTCCAGCAATCTTACCATTTTAAGCACTTTGTGACTAAAAAGTGCTGCATAACTAAAGTTTATTAGCCTACTATATTATTATAATTGGGGTGGCAGACTGATGCCTTTGGAAGGAAAATGCAAGCAGGTTGTTTCAGGTTGTCTCTTTCAATGATCCGGGGTGGCTAATAAATAAAACTATATATAATATAATAATAATAATAATACTATATTAAATGCTGCTTGACATCATGTGAGTGAAGTTTGCCAGTATACGCTGAAGGTACTCTTCAGTCAATTAACATGAGTGTTTGCACCAATGTAACACATGTTGCTTATCTAGTGTCTTTTTAAATGGAAACAAGCAGGAAGTTCATACACTTACTGCTAAAACTAAAACTTTTTTTATGCTAACAAATTTTTGTTATGCTAACATCACTTGTGAGAGAGTGGCCTTTGCACTGTTCCCCAGCATTTCAATCCCCTCCTAAAATGTATGCCTTGCTGTGTCTTGTTGCTTCAGTTGGGTTAGTGGATATATAGAACACATGACAAGAAACAATGTCAAAGTTGGTGATTAAAAATGCAAAACTCAATTTAGGCGCTCAAACTTTTTCCGCTGTGCACTAAAAAGCCATTTATAGTTTAAAATGCCTATAGGCTATGTCTATAATGTTAAAATGCAAAGAAATACAAAACACTTGTCCACTTTGGAATAACGAAACAAGCGGACATATGCTTTTGTTATCAGAAGGGTTAACTGCATGCTAAATTAATTCAAGAACACAAGGCTAAGTTGCCTCCTAAGTTACCACTGCAAAGGCTATATTTAGACGGAGTCCGACGCAGTCAGTCCACATAAAACGCACAGCGGCTACATTCACTTCCAGCTAACTTCACGGAGAACAATGAGGGCAGAACAGCATCACTGATCTGTTTAACCCAAATATTCCGCAGCTCAGCTAAAAACACCGGATCTGCAGCACGTTACTGTGCCGCTACTGTTTTATTTTACACTCCGTTTGTAACTGGTAGGCTACTTGCAACGTGATCTTTACCTGTTCAACTGACTTTAATAGATAATGTAAGTTTAAGAAGTGGAGTTAATTCATATTTGAAAGGTGTAAGGCTCAGAATTTAATATAATTTATATCTGAGTTAATTTACTAGAAATGTATTTGCAATGTTTAGTCAGTTAATCATTTACATATTTATGTTACACAATTATTAGTTACATATTTACATGTTTACATATTTAACGCAGTCAGGATATTCTGTTGAATCTGCCTCTCTGATTCCCTCACGTTTACCTCAGTCTAAGTTCTCGCTTCTGATTGGTTAGTTCAGTGACGTGGACGGTCCGAACAAGAAAAGTGTTGTTGTTGTGAGTGGTATTCAGTAAAGTACCGCTTGAGAATGTCATCCGTCTCCATTCTGCTGTTTATTCTCATAAAGAGTGATCCACCACCACATACCGAACCCTCACGTTACAATAGTATGCAACTGTCCTGCTATTTTTACAGACATATGAACTCACCACAGACAGTTGCCTTGTGCAGTCTCCTTCCTCCACAGCACTGCGGAGGAGGGTCTGGCTAGTCCACACAGCATTCCGGGATGGGAGAAAAACGTGCTCTGGTTTATTGGCATTTCTTTAAACCAATCACAATCGTATTGGGCGGCACTAAGCACCGGGCAGAGCTACAGTGCCGCTGCAAATTAGCCTCGGGAAGGAACTTGTTTTGGTGGAACACGTGTAGGTTAAAAAGTTGTTTTAGTCGTGCAACAGAAAACTCAGATTGGACAGATAGTCTAGCTAGGTGTCTGGATTTACCCTGCAGAGATCTGAGGAGCAGCTAACCATAGTCCTCAAAAATCAACAGGAGTCCCCCCCCTACCATCAACTGTCGCCGCCTGTTGCTGATTGGCTGGAATAGCGTTTTGTGGCTTGTGCACTCCTTTCTGTTTGTTTTCCATTTACACAGCTAGGGCAGTGTAGGAACACCAGATTTTTTTTCAGCGCACACAGAAAATAGAGAGCTAGGTGACCGTGAGGAGATATTCGCTGAATTTGACAAAAAGTGTATTGGATTAACTTCATCACTTACTATACCTTTAATCAAAGGTTCCGCAATGCCATTCTTGATCCTTCCGGGCCCACTTTAACCCCTGGTTTTCAGTCACATTGCAAAACGGCTTAAACCACTTCAATGTAGAGCGTATCCAGTATTTAATTTCCTGTGTCATAAATCTCACGAGTTCATTTGAAGGCAACAAAAGTGTGTGATAGTGAGAGCAGCTCCAGCTGTGGTTCATTAATTAGCACAGATGATCAGACACCTGTAGGTGCTATCCCTTGAGGACTGGAGGTGAACACTCTCCTCCCAGCAGGCTGAGGTAACATCACAGCAGTATTAATGATGGAATAAACTTTGGCCTCGACAAATACATTATACCTTCCCCTACAAACACACACTCTGCTCCTCTCCTTAAGTGCTCCCTGTGACCCCAGCTAATAGTGTTCCAATTCTCCTCATGTCTCCATTGGGAAAACACCTATAGAGTAAACACACTCACTAAACACTGTGTTATACATGTTGTCAGCCAGGACCAAAGTTGAGTCGCAGGCTGGTTGGGGGGGGTTACAATCATAAGTATGTTTCATTTAAAGACTTATTGATCAGTACAGCTAATTATAGCCATTTGTTAATCAGTTTGTGTGTCTGCTTCTGTCTGTATTTTGGATTTGGTGTCTGAGATGGAGGGCTATTTTGATGGCTGAAATTAGTAGTGTGGGGGCTAACTGCACTGCCATTTGAGCTAGTGCTTCCTCATATTCACTGTTCTAATCTAATCTCTAATGTTTGTGCACATCTGTGCACAATCGCCACATTCAAACTGTAGCTGACCATGCTAACTCTTTAAAGTACAACTAATTTTACAGGGAAATAATGTAATCCTAGTTTTAACATCTAAAACATCACATTTTGAAAATATAGTCATAGTTGGGCCCCCTTACCTGTCATTAACATTAATCTCATTTAAAGGTGCTGTAGGTAGGATTGTGAAGATCCAGGATGTAGCCAAACAATTTGAACATCAACAACTTCTCAGTCCCCCCCCCGCCTTTCTGCTAAAGCCCAAAACTGTGTCCTAAGCCCCTCCCCCCACAAGGGAGAATTAATGCATGTGCATGCAGCATTTTTTATGCAAAGCTACCTGGACAACACAAATGTTACTAGAGTGCAAGCTGAGAAACTTCAGTGGACATGGAAAAAAGGCTCTTTATATGCCATTGCCTACATTTTAAATGGATGTCTGCCAATATGCCTAAAACATCACATATATGATTATTGTGACAGAGACTGGGACTCCAGGTTAATAAGATTCTGACTGAGTAGCTATTTATGAATTCAGTTGTGATTCTGTTAGAATTCACAGATCCAGTTTCTCTTTTTTAATCTTCCCCTTAACATTTAAAGGAATCTACATGTACGTGTGTGTGCTCAAATATGGCTTCTGGAAAGAAAATAAAGGATAAAATATGAATTACTAAACAGACATTAATTAAGAAGTTCCCCATACTTTAAGAGTTGCGCAGCACATTGGCCAGGAGTCATTCTTGATGTCTACTATCTCAAACATCTCTCAGATAAGCCCAAGGATGTCTTGCTGCTTGTCTGCCGATTTCTTCATTTTCAATCATGTCGCCATCCATACTACTATGTGCTAACGTTACCACCATCAAGCCGCAATGATTTGCCGTGAATGAATGCAGAATGCCGCCGAATCTGTCGAATCGTCTTGTAGTTGTGTGTCAAGTGCAACGTACAGTATATTCCCATCCAATTAGATTGAATGTGGTATTGATGACGCAAAAATAACAGTAACTCCAGTGAAATTATTTGAAACTTGTTAGTGAGGACTAGATTAGGACTGTATTTAAAGCTGATTCTGGTTTCCAACTTCGCCCCAGGTGTGTCTGTTAAAACACGAACGGAGACAACTTCTCTATTTTGATGCTTTATTAAGATCAAACAACGTGCAACCTAGGTAACAGGTGAAGAACACAAACAACAAAATCACTAGCTAACTTATTTTAAATTTGCAAGAACTATAGACCAATACAACAACAGGCTTAAATGAACTGACAACATAAGTTATACGACTTACAGTTCTTAAGGACACACACACACGATTTCAACGGATTATCCTCCGGACAGCTAGTCTCTTTTTCTTTTTGCTCTGTGTGTCGCTCGCGCCCGCTCGCGGTGAGGCGCGTGTCTGTGCTATTCTCCGACATGACTACCTCTTGTACAAAACTAAAGTAACGAGCCAATTTTGTAAAATGTAAGGAGTAGAAAGTACAGATATTCATGTTAAAATGTAAGGAGTAAAAGTAAAAAGTCGCCACAAAACAATATAGTAAAGTAAAGTAAAAATATCTGAAAAATCTACTTGAGTACAGTAACGAAGTATTTGTACTTCGTTACTTCCCATCTCTGGCATGCAGTGATTGACACACAGTAGGACACCCCACTGGCCCTAATTGGTGCATCTGAACAGGGAGCTGTGGATTTTTGCAAATCGCACTACAGGCTGTAGTCTGATTTCTTTTTTTTTTAATTACCTGCTTCATGTAGTTCTACTCGAACATAGGGTCAGTTTCAGCAAATATGGCAGAAAGTCTTACCTACTGCATCTTTAATGGATCGTGTTAGACTTTAATCTCATTTGATTCTCTGATGGAGATGACCATCAGATCTCAATGCGTCTTCTCTCTGCGGTTTTCTGTTATTCCTCTCTTGCTCGTTTCTCAGCTTTTAAGTCCACTTGTTATCACGGTGACGGATCATGACAAACACGCCTCATTAAAAATCAGCTTTGCAGTTTGGTTGCATCTATCACAATTATTGGTGCGAATCACAGGGTACCTTACAATACACGATGGCTCGCAATACCGATAATACTACGATACAGCAATTCTGCGATAATCAATATATTGCTAGACAATCCTATACTCTAAAGATACATCATGATATCAGTCTAACTATGAATACAAAATGCCCGTAAAAAGGTTAAGTGCAGGTTCTTCTCTTTATTCACTGCAGGTCCAAGCAGTTAGAAAACAGCACCATTTCTTTAAACTGTAAATTCAAATTACAGAACTATAAAACAACTATGAGTCCGGACTTTGAACTTAAATGTGGCTGGGGCATCTGTTATTTTTCTCAAACTGCTGTCCGCAATCCTGTTGAAAACCTATTCCTCTTCGCCTAGTTAACTTATGTTGAAGTTTCCCTCATTAATGTTTTGAGCGCACCTCTGGGAACCATGAAGTAGCTCCGCTGGGATTGCTCGTTGATACGGCTGATAATGCTAGCATCGCTAATTTGCTACCTGTGTTCTCTGACCCTTCACCTCCTGAGCAGGGGCATTCACTCGCGCAGGTCATTTGGTACCACCTTGTGGCCACAGATGGACTTTGAATACAATACACACACACACACACACACACACACACACACACACACACACACATCCCTTCTATCATGATTGGCAGCAGCTGTCTAAAACAACATAATTAAAACTAGCATGTATGCTTTGAGAAATTTATATTGTGTGTCTTTAAAACTGTCTACAATGGCACCCCTTTTGTCTGGTTCAAGGTAATACTGATGGGTTGCCATGGTTTTGGTAGTGAGCACAGCCAATTCTCATCACAGCCCTGTGCTTTATCTCTAATTTCTGTTTATCTTGTCTCTTTCTGCTCTTCTCTGTAAAGGCATAAGATCGTGAGAGAAAGTGAAGGTCTGAGTAGAAAGGAAAGATTGAGAGGATCAATTTATGTAGACTTATTCAATGCAAAAGACTGAGAAGGTAAACTCAAAAGAACACTTAAATACACACAATACAAGTTTCCATTGGCACCACGGAGATATCAGGATAAGTAATACTTTCATCAGTTTTTTTAGGGCCCAAATTATTCACACATTTACAGGATCAGTTGATAAAACATCCATTACCCACTAGGTCCTGCTCTTAAACATTTTGAGGAATATGCTTTATAAGAGAATCAACAAAAACCATGTTATCCCCAATAACATAATTAGCCGTGGCATCTTCTGTTTAGTTGTAAGTAAGCTCTAAGTGGATTGTGTTTCTGATGTTACATATTGCTACACTCTGTAAATGTGTGAGGATTTCAAAAATATAAATTTGTAACAATCTGAGACCGCCAGGTTGGGCACATCATCCAAGTTAGCAAACTAACCTTCCTCCACAGCGCTGTGGAGGATGTCTGCTCTACACAGCATTCCGGGCTGGGAGAAAAAGGTGATCTGGTTTATTGGCATTTCTTTAAACCAATCCAAATCGTATGCTAAGCGCCGGACACAATGACGGTGCCTCCACAAAATAGCCTTGGAAAGGAACTTGTTTTGGTGGAACGTGTACGTTCAAAAGTTGTTTTATTCGTGCAACAGAAAACTCAGATTCGACAGTCTAGCTAGATGTCTCGATTAACCTTGCAGAGATCTGAGGAGCAGTTAACCACAGTCATCATGAATCAACTGGAGTTTAGAATGCTAACATAAAGAAAGCAGAAGGTGTGGGACGTCCGGCCCAAAAAGACGGACATTTGGCGGAATTTCTGGCGGCACCTGAACAATGCCAGAAGTGGAACGTCGTCGATATCGACTCATACTCAGGTGACCCTGAATGTAAAAGGAAATGTGATGGCAATCCTTCCAATAGTTGTTGGTGATATTTGATATTTCAGTCTGGACCAAAGTAGTGGACTGAGTGACTGGCATTGTCATCCCTAGGGCCACACCACACAATGGCTAAAAATGTTGAAATATACACACCCCTTACTCTGAGGTGCAGGATATAACACACACAGCATAATGACACTGTTTGCAAATTAAAATCAATGTGATGTAGAAATCTATGAGATGCACCTCACCCCACCACTGGCAGAGTCTTTATTAAATAATGTTGGTGGACAAAGGGTTAACCAAACAGGCTCGTTTGGCAGGAGAGTCAAATATTCTGTTTTTGTCAGGTCTGGTATGGGGCTGGAACTTCAAGTGTGTTACATTCAGTGATTGGCTGGGGCAGGTGTCTGTGTCCTTTGGTCGAAGAAATTGGCAAAAGATTGTGTTTTGGCAGGAGAAAAGTGGGGTAGAGTATGGGTAAGTATGACAAAGAAAAGGATCTTGTTGCCCGGTATGTAGAAGAGGGGGGAGACAAGGATTTTTGGCAGGTGTTTAAAGAGGGAGGTAGAGGAAGAAGCTGAGGGTCTTTTAGTCAATTCTGTAGTAGGGTCTCTCCCTGGGATGGCAATTTGATGGATGGAGCTCGTTTCTTCTCCAGAGGAGATTAATGAGGAGAGGTCAAACTGTGTGAGGCCTTTACACTCACACATATGCACAGATACACAGCCAGAGCCTCTCGCCCATGAGTATACTTCCTTCTGCGTGGTGATACTGTTGGCGGTTGTAATTTGGTAGAAAGAAAATAGTTCCTAAATGAAAGTACTTACAGGTCTGTGGATTATCTTGAGTACAAGGGTCATGATTTCTGAACCTTTATGTCTTGTGCATCTTAGAATTGTTCATTCATAGGCTACATTACCAAGGGGAAAGTATTACATCACATACAAATACACGTTATGTTATCTTGGTAGTTACGTTAAGTTAAATGTTAGAAGTGAATGTTGCTACATGATAGGTAGGCTGTCACGAGGAGACCACACACCAGGCTACGGAATGTAACCGTGGCCAGTTCGTGAGTCTAGTGTCGGTCAGTATGAGTGTATAAATACATTAGTATGTCAGCCTATTTCAGAGACATGGAGAGCAGGACATTTGCAGTTTGAGGCTACATGTCTTGGAGCAACTATGGCGGGGGGAAGTAAACGTGCAATCACCAAATCTTGCAAACATTGGCAGATACCGTTTTACTCAATTCCAGTGACTTAAAGGTTTGGTGGGAGGGGGCTGCTGACCCACTTTGTTGGAAGCATACTGACCTAATCCATACACAACAAAATGTCCAGTGTTGCATATGTATGATTGGGACCGACTGTATACACATTATGTTTGGGTAAAATCTCCCCTAAGCAGAGATAGCAGGGGTTTGTTTTCTGTCTCTGCCCAACCTGATCTCACAGAATTCCGTGAAATGAACACGGCCCCTTAACTCAAAATCTGTGGCAGTTTCACAGATTCGCCGAAAATAAGGAAAAGGTTGTGGGTGGGCTTACGTTTCCATGACACGCGGGACAACAACGGGACGGTTGGTTTAGGAAAAGAAGAACGAGATGGTTGGGTTTAGTAAAAGAAGAAAGCGACGGTTGGGTTAAGGAAATGTAACACGCGGAACACAATCCCCGGTCTCCTGGGTGAAAGTCCTGTGTTTGACCCATCCACCACCCCAACCAACCTCCCTATGTGGATTTTCGGCCTGTCATACTACTCGCTACCGTAGTCGCTCTTAATGCTATGTCATCTTCTCATTGACTTTAAATTGGCATTGTTTTCCGTGGTGGCCACACAGAATTTTCACACATTCCGTGCCACCACCACGTAATGCGGTGTGTTTGTGATCATTTCATGGAATTCTGTGAGACCAGACTGCTCTGCCGGTACTTTCCATGCATAATATGCTGGTTAAACAGTTTACAGTTGATGGGAGAGAGTTTATAAGAGAGTTTAATCTTTTGTAACTTCTGAATTGAAAAAGCTGGACGTGTTCCCTGCCTCTGCAGTCTCATACTCACTTTAGCACATAGTGGACAAAGCAGGCTACATCCTCCTTGTTCTCATACAGAGCACCTGATTAGCAGAGGTGGGACAAAGTCATTCTTATGCAAGTCACAAGTAAGTCTCAAGTCTTTGCCCTCAAGTCCCGAGTCAAATCGAGTAAAAGATGAGGCAAGTCCCGAGTCGAGTCACAAGTCAAAGCCAACAAGTCTCAAGTCGAGTCCAAAGTCCTACCATTTTAGTTTCGAGTCATTTCAAGTCCTCTTACCACAGAAATAAAATTTATACAAATCATGTATGTCTGTAAGATTTGTATTTATTTAAACCTCTTTTTATACAATGACATTAATCAAATAAGGGCCCGCATGTTTTGCAAATTGCAACTCTTTTTTTGTCGACTACCTCATAATTTTTATAGCCAAACGAAACTATCTTCGGTATCATTTTGCCAACTGGTGCGTTGTTGCTTGTGCTTCATTGGTTGTCTTGCAATGTGCCTGCTTAGATGCTGTCGAATCAAAACAACGTGGGACTACAGTGATTGGATGTCGTGCAGGCAGCGCGCGTGCTCTCTGCATGCATACAGGTGGTGCACTTTTTTTTCACAGATGCAGATAAACTGAGAGCGGCGCGGCCGTGTGAACATTTTCTTCCCCAGTTTTCATGGGAAGTAGCAAGTCTTCTCGAGTCGAAAGGCGCAAGTCCAAGTGAAGTCACGAGTCATTGATGTTAAAGTCCAAGTCGAGTTGCAAGTCTTTGTACATTTTGTCGAGTCGAGTCTGAAGTCATCAAATTCATGACTCGAGTCTGACTCGAGTCCAAGTCACATGACTCGAGTCCACACCTCTGCTGATTAGCATAAAAAGACATTTTTTTTTAAAATATATGGAGATGAAAAAAGTGCTTACCCACTTCCTGTGTCTATGTCTCAACATATCTCGCTCTCTTTCTCCAACTTTCTCTATTTTTCAGTGTCAACAGCTCGCTCTTCTTTCTGATGTCCTTTTATAGGTCAAGGTTTATGAAAGGTGGAACATCTGTTGTGTCATCAAAAATGCGTTCTCTCTAGCCAACTGCATATTTTCATCACACTTTTAAACAGAAACACTCTTCTTTGACGGAGGAGAATGTAATGAAAACACGCCTCTCTTAGTGACCTTGAGGATGAAAGATCTTTTGTGGGGATAAAATTCAATTCAGCTCAATTCAATATTTAGTTAGACGCAGTATAATTGAAGGCACTTTCTTGGCGTGGATAGCACAAACTAAGGAGACATGAAGATCAGTGAAATAAGTGTGGATGATGAGTTGTGAATATTATCATCCTTTTTTTCCATATGATGTGCTGCTTTATTAGTATATTTAACAAAACATGACAAATGTTGACCATCAACACACTTTCTAATTCTGAATATCATACTTTCTATCATCATCAGGACAGGGCTAGCTGACCAATAGGAGGTGCACATTTCTTCATAAGAGTCGTCAGGAGTCTTTTGCTGTCATTTTGGACTACGTTGGATCACTGAAACATACTGTACAGAAGTATAATAATTCATGTAAGCTTTTATTTCCCTCTTTAGAATTCCAGTAAGAGAGGAAGCCATAAAACACAAGGTGAATAACAATGCAGAGTAATACCTAGGCATAATAATCCATTTAAAAATATTAGATTTTATTTGTATAGCTCTTCAAAAGAGTCATTTAAAACATAAAAACAAAGACAGAACAAGTAAAAGGAATAAAAAAAACATATACTAAACTATACGTAACAATCTTATCCCAGTCATTGTTTGGTCTGTAATACTATTTAAAAGGGCTTAATGATTTAATCCATTTTTGTATCAACATTTATTTTAAGATTAGAAAGTTTTAGTATTGTCAAACAAAACGGAGGCTAGCTCGCCCCTCCCTCCTCCTCATCCCGTCCCCTCTCCCTTCCTTTCCGCGCACTAACCCCCCAACCCCCACCCCCAAATCCTTCTTGTCGGTTATTGGCTGGAACACTGTTTGTTATGTTTGGTGGTGCAGGTTGGCGCAGTTTGTTTTTGTTGCAGTTTGTGAAGCCAGGGCTGTCTGAGATGTTTGCTGTATGTGACTAAAAATGTTGTAACCTAAAAAACGCGTGACATCGCTTAGAGCACCTTTAATAGTTAGCTCAGTCCATGGGGACTTGGCTTGGGAACCGGTGGACAATGACGGAGTGTGGACTACTGTGGTAGCTGGAGGGGTGCCAGTTCACCTCCTGGGTACTGCCAAGGTCCCCTTGCTCGTATGTTTATGGTCCTGAGCGTATTTCCGGCCTATGAGCGTGTGTGTAAGTGTAAAATAAAAAGTAAAAAATGTAAAAGAATTTTGCCGTGGATTATTAAAGTGATTCTTCTTCTCGTCTGCAAAGGAAATAGCTAAGTTATACGCAAATTTTGACTTTACTCTGACTGATACGTTGGAGGAAAAAAACTGGGAGGAACTCAACAAGCCTTCATTTCCGCTGATTCTGTTCTTGTTGAAACATACACCCTAGGATAATATAGCGTATTAATTAGATTTTCTTTCAAATGTTCAGCCCTGATACTTAGGATGCTTACTTGTAAGCACCCTGCAATTTTGTGGTCAGTGTATAGTAAGTAAAATAATCATCACCTGCCGTACTGAAACAAAACCTCTGCCTCAACCACTCTCTCTCTCTCTCTCTCTCTCTCTCTCTCTCTCTCTCACATATACACACACACACACAGTTTTCTGTTACCGCAGGTGTTAGGGTTTCGACAGAATTATACTATCAATTCCAGGAGGTCTCATCGATACTGAGTTGCGTGTATGTGCATGTGTGTCAGAGAGTGATAGAGAGAGAGATTACAGTAACCCATCGTCTCCTTCCTTCATTGTTTCTCTGTCTTTTCATCCGTCTCTATCTCGCTCTCTCCTGGGCTACTGCAGTTGATTCTTTTAATGGAAAATTCAAACAGATCATCCCCCCCCTCTTTTCCGCCTTTCTCTCTGTCTCATTTCCCAACCTGCCTCCTTTTCTTCTGTCCTCTCTCTGTATCCTTCTTTCTGCCTCCCCCCCTCCCATCTGCCAAAACATCACAAAGCGTTTTTCTCCCCTCTGTTTTGCTGTCTGTGTTACTGATCAATACGATGGAAAGGCCAGAGAGAGGGAGGGAGAGGGAGGGAGAGGGAGGGAGAGAGACGGGGTGACGGGGATGAAGGGAGACGGAAAGCAGTAATAGAGAGGAGGTGAAAGGGAAAGTATTTCCTCAGTATTTCTACCTTCATTCCTCTATCCATTTCTTCCCCACCTCCCCCCATGTCTTCTACCTCCCGCTTTCCCTCCCAGCCTCGCAGGCCATATGCCCCTTTGAGAGGGAAAGTGTCATACCAACATACTGTACGTCAGTTGTGTCATCAACCAACTCAAAGTCCAGGAAGAAAATAATGGAGACCACAAATAATTTAGGGATTAAAATGTGTCAAGTCCGAGTCAAGTCTCGAGTCCCCAGTTTTCGAGTCTGAGTCCAAGTCAGAGACACTAAAGAAGACTCTGAGTCCAAGTCGAGTCACCATTACCGGTGCTTGACTCCAAGTCCGAGTCCCGAGTTTGAGTCATCAAAGTTGAGTCTGAGTTGAATTCCAAGACTGGCTCCATTGCTCCACTCTGGCACCTTTAAAGAGCTGTTATCTATCTAATAAAGCAGGAAGCCTCTGTATGTGTGTGTGTGTGTGTGTGTGTGTGTGTGTGTGTGTGTGTGTGTGTGTGTGTGTGTGTGTGTGTGTGTGTGTGTGTATGTGTGTGTTTGAAATATCTCATGAACTGTTCATCCAATCTACTTCACACTTGGTTTCCTGGGTACCCAATGAACTTGGGGTTTGGAATTTGGAGCAGTTTGGACAGCATTGGATATTGGATATCAAAAAACTGTAAATAAAACTAAACTGCCAAACAATAAAGGTTGAGGAAAAAATTGACGTAAAAAAAAATAAAATAAATGCAGACACAGCAGGCTGTTGACACGCTCTGTACAGCAGCGGGGGGGGAGAGAGGGAGGTTCACGGGCTTTGACCGCAGTTCACGTTTTGCTGCTTCCAACGTTACATGACTGCTGGATATACCAAGCAAACTTTTCTTCACCTTCCTGGAGCCCGAGCGTATATATCTGACAGGAACATCACAACTGTTGTGTTTAAAATCAAACAAAAAGCAAAAGCCGGACACTATATGGTATTAAGTTGCTGTGAGCTGTAAATTTACCACTTCTAAACAGGCAGAACACAACTTAATCTCGGAGTTTCCTCCGTAGCGTTGTGCAGATAGATTCCGGCAATGGGAGACTATCTCGGAGCTGACCAGGCAAAGACAGTAGTTTTCATCAGACTCACCCTGGGTCCAGTTAATGAAGTGTGCTGCTAACTAATAACATTAGGCCTACCGTGTGCAAAATACCCCCGCAATGAAATCCATACTTCAACGTTAACCAACAAGTCACTAAGCCTGAATGGAAACATTTCATGAACACCTCTGCTGAAATGTTAAATTCGTTAATGATAATAATTGTCTTTTCATAGTCATAGTTAATATTTAATAATAATCTATTGCACTGTTCAATCCCTGCACTGTTCTCTTTTGCACTACCACCATTGCACACAGTCTACCATAGCACCTTTAACTCTTTAAAGTGATTTTGATAACTTTTTATAACTCTTTAAATTTCTGTGAGTTATTTTTATGTATGTGAGATATGTTTGTGTGTATGTGTGTTTGTTGTGTTATGGTTGTTTAAGTTACTGGATGACTAAAATGAATAAATGAATAAAGTATCTCTCTATCTATCTATCTATTTTCTGTCGCAGGTGGAGGACACATGCCCTGCCCCCTGCATGAAACAGACCAAATATATATCAATGTCAAATTTTTATGACCTATTACACACAAAAGTAGTCAGAAACTTCAGCCAACTTCCGAGTCCTATTTTCATAAATGCTCGAATCTGATTGTATAAATCCTAGAGACCAAATCCAAGTCCAAGTCATCAGTACGCAAGTCCAAGTCGAGTCCAGGACTGCATCACTGGTGTGTGGAAAGCAAATCTATTAAAGAAATCAGAGAAAAACCTGCTGGCTGTGAGGACAGAGAGAGAGAGAGAGAACATGAACTGCATATTCAGCCCTTTGATGTAGCAATCAGAACAAGTGGATTCAGGTGTGGCTTCTTCTTACACTGCCACTCTGACTCCTAAACAGAAACAGGGTAAATACCCACAGAGTGGGAGGGGTCATCAGTTCTCAGCAATCACTCTACAGGCGACAGAAGACTAAAAAAATTAGAAAGTAGAAGAGAGGGAGAACTGTACTGTACTGTACCCTGTTGTACTATGTGTTTTCGCAATACTATGTCTCAGTATGGTCATGCTAATGAAGCCTATTTGAATTGAATTGAGGACAAAGGATCCAAGAAAGAGAATAGACAGCAAGAAAGAGAAGACATAAAAGAAGAGAGCAACTCAAAAAAAGATGTAAGACATGAGCGTGTGTGTGTGTGTGTGTGTGTGTGTGTGTGTGT
Organism: Sander lucioperca; assembly: GCF_008315115.2. Classification (NCBI taxonomy): domain Eukaryota; kingdom Metazoa; phylum Chordata; class Actinopteri; order Perciformes; family Percidae; genus Sander; species Sander lucioperca. Next base: position 25,211,914 of record NC_050179.1, on the reverse strand, counting down.
GTGTGTGTGTGTGTGTGTGTGTGTGTGTGTGTACGCAATGAACAGATATCCGAAAAGTCCAGCCCTACTTATTTTAATGCAAAGATTTGTACATTAGCAGAAATGTAGCACGGCATGGAAGTAAAAGCAGTGTTCGGTTTAATGTTTTAATGCGAAAGTGCAATAAAAATATTTTGTCCCTAATATCAATGCATAATCGTGATAAATAATCGTAAACTCTATATTAATCCAAAAAAAAATCATTTTGGCCATAATCGTGCAGTCCTATTGGCAGTTTTGTAGGTTTTTAAGTCAAATAAATGAAAGATAACTGTTATCATTTAAAAAAAAAAAATGTTTAATGTAGCACTTCAGAAAACCACACACTCACCAGATCGAATTTTATTTTCACATTGGCTGTTGGAGGAAAAGTACAGAGTTTACGTGTAGTCACATCTAAGTTTTGGCTTGTGTCTTGCAAGTGTCCATACCTGCACCCAAAAAAATAATTACAGCAATTTGGGTAAACATTGCAGTTATGGGGGGATGTCAGAAGGATATGAAACTCTGTTCTCTGCCACTTTTGTGGTGTATGCTGGGAAGACACATTTTACATAAAAGATTCAATAGTTAAAGGTAGAATATGTAATGAGTATCGACTTACTGTATGTAAACACACAGTGTTCAAAGTTGGCCCTTCCTCTCCAGCTCAACGGCCAGAGAAAGAAAGAGCGGAGCAGTAGTCGAGCGAGCTAGAGAGTTAATGACGAGCGGGAGCGCCGAACAAAGCAGTAATCAGAGGAATAAAATGCTCTTTTCTCATTGTTTCGCAGCGGATATCTTCTAAAGCACAAATAAACACACATGGTGTATCTTATGCGTCGGTATGAGACACAACAGGCAAACGGCGGTTAGGAAAGAAAGCACTTATTTACTTTTTGACTGGGAGTTACATACCCATGTGGGTCCAAAAGGCTTTGTTGACACCCAGAAGCTTCCCGAACAATGGTCCAGACTCACCAAAATATGGAGAAAAGAGAACTACAGGCAGAGGGCAGGTTCTCTGCAGATACAGACACCACCACACACTTCTAGTGGGTTATAGGTGAAGATTGAGAGGGATTACTTTAGTATTGGTCTACTCTTTTTTTGAGGAAAGCGTGGCATATTATACCTTTAAGATAGATAGATAGATAGATAGATAGATAGATAGATAGATGAGAAAAAACAGGAAGTGAGTCATACCAGTTAGTCATCTAGCCTCTTGGATTCCCTGACAAACATCAAAATGACCTGACTGACCAATCAGCTTAGTGACATTAGCACAGCGATTAACCAGCAGCTTGGTACCAGGCTACACCAGCAGCGCTGGAGATGAGGATGCACATGTATTTATGCACAAGAGACGCTCACCAGAGCATGAGAGCACGAGCAGGGACGGGTCAATGTGTCTTTTTTTTCCATCTGTAGCTTTACAGACTTATCACATGTCATAGTTAGTGTGTGGGTGGTTAAGCGGGTGTGCTGTGACCCTGACTCTGTGACAGACTGCTCCATCTCCTTCTCTAGGGTGCCTTTTACCTAAGTGTGTGTATGTGGTTATGGAAAGCCAGGGAGGCCCAAAACATGTAAAATTGATATCTGAAGTAACGCGTCAAGAGTTTGTAAATTCCACATGCTTCTTAGGTCCCCCACATTGTGCCATGGTGGCTGGTTATTTGCAAGGTGCGTCCTCAAATTGGTGGTTTGCTTTTAACACACACAGCCAAACTGAATCAGGGGTGTGATTCTTCCGGATAATTCCGGAAATCCGGCTTTTCTGACCTGAAAATGAAGCTCTCGTAAATCATGCAAATCTTTTTTTTTTGGGTGGGTGGGGGGGGGGGGGGGCACAGGTCGGGGGTATTGGTAAACATAATGACCGGTCACTGCTGTCAATGTTTTTTGTGCCTCTGACTCATGTCTTCATATCACTCCGCAAGTGGTCCATTAATTTGTCACGATGTAACTTCATTCAAAGCAGAGCTCCACCAAAGAGCCTGCAATCGTTGCGGAAGGTTATTTGAATAAGAATTTTGGACGTGTGGGGGCGAACTATCTTCTTAGCTGAAGCCGACAACGGGACAAAATTTTTATTTTATGTTGGCAATGCAAGCTGAAGCGACGTAGCAGATGACGTTGAGAAGTTGCAGTGAGGAATATTTTAGGAGCACCATTTTCGGCAGTGCAGAAAGGTAGTGGCCCACACTAACTTAGTGTTGAGCCGGGAAACATGGCTAAAAGAGCTCTACAGCGAACAGATGTGCTGGGCGAGCCGTCAGTCGGTCGAAGCTAACAGAAGCTAGCTGGCGTAAGCTGACAGCTGACCAACGCTACCAAGTGATCGGCGGAGACAGGGAGTACATGTATTTGAAAGAGTCCGGCAGTTGTGGTAGACGAAGGTCCAGTCGGGAGATTGGATGGAGAGTCCACTGAAGTCCACTGCGGTCTGAAGGGCTAATCCTCGCTAGATCACTAGCTAGTCGGGAGGTTGACAGCTAACGTTAGCCAGCTGAAGCTAACAGTCGATCGATGGTGAGTAACGTACGTTACACAGGCTGGCAGCAGCACAGAGTCCAGAGTTGATAAGTGTGTGTGTGGGTAGAAAGGTGTTGAGAATGACCAACACCTAATCTTAAACTTAGTGTAGCTACTTAATTTGCTACGACCCGATCAGAGGTTACTTAAATTGAGACGTTCAGTCAAAATAGGATAGGAGTACACATGAAAACCCTGAACAAGCAGCGTCGCTCTGCTCTGTCTTTCTGCTGTGCCCCATTCACGTAGTAGTTTTACACTATGTAGATTAAACTCTGCAATTAATCCGCGGTTCACATGTATGTATGAACTGTGGTGGTCCGTTACACTGTAGGCTATATTCAACATCACTGATTAAGTAGCCTAAGTCAATCCTACAAACAACTGGACTTTAGGGTCAAGTGTTGTTGTATCCGGCCCATGTCCCGGATGTGAAAGCCTCCTTACTGGACTACTGAATATAATAATATTCCATTATATTTTGTATTTTGAATTGTTACCTGCCACCAGAATTTTGTGATTTCCTTGCAATAAATATTGACATTTTTACCATAAATTGGTGCCTAAAAATGTATCAGAATGCAGGAATTGAAGTCTTTTACCCTCAGAATTTCATGGGGGAGGACCCCCAGACCCCCCCCCCCGCTTTGTGTGTTCCCACAAAGACAAATTCTGAGCAAGGAAAAACCCTGAAGTATAATCATAGACAGCCATAAAAAACATTTAAATTGCAGAGTTAGAGTTATAACTTAATATGTACAGTGTCAACAGAGAGAAACACGGACAATTGAACAGACAGTGACAACATACATACTACATACCTACATACTGTAAAGAATGACAGTAACAGCATACAAACGGCATAAATAAAAATTTGTTATAAACGTGTGCTCTTTAAAAAGTAGAAAGCATTATTTGCCAGTTACATTAAATGTTTAAAAATCCGTAAATGTCCGTGGGTGGGGCTGCATGGGCGTGGTAATGTGGGCTGGTGTGGGTGTGGGTGTGGGTGTGTGTGGGTGTGGGTGTCGTAGTAAGGAGAGAGAATGGGAGAAGGAAGTTTGTGTGAGGTGGACCTGGTCACCACAGACCCAAATCTTCTCAGCTGTTGCTACTGTCATATGCTGTACTGTCTCTTCATGTGGCACTATTATTATTTATATTATAACAAGGTAATGCCATGTGTGATCAAGTGATGACTGATTAACAGTAATGTAAATGCTAAATGCCCTAATACCTACATATCATGTAAGACTCAATTTCTCAAAAGTGCCATTTAATGGTTTATTTTTTTTTAAAATGAGGGGGGGGGGGGGCTGTCGCAGCGTCATGGGTGTGCCGTATATTTTCCTGCTTTTTTGTCCTTTGCCAATCACACCTATGCTGAATGTATATTATATACATGTATAGTATAGTGTAATAGTATACCGGATTTGTGTATGCGAGACATACTGAGCTGCCCTATAATTCCTTGCTGTGGTGGTGTAAATGTCTCCTCAATAGACCCTTTTCAAATTTTATTTCCCTTCTTTCTCTAATGGCGAGTGAGTATGAATTCTGGTCAAAACGAGGAATTAAGGATTCTGTCATCTCCCCTTTCCTCCGCCACACGCCTGGCCGGAATGGTCCAGAAATGTCATGTCCTGCTGCTAATGAGGTGGGTGTGTGTGTGTGTGTGTGTGTGTGTGTGTGTGTGTGTGCGTGTGCGTGTGTGTTAAGGCTAAGAGGAGTTTAGGCCTTGCATGTCTACAAAAGGAGGAGTGAGCACACACACACACACACACACACACACACACACACACACACACACTGACATTTAGCAGGACCATAGACAATTTTGTTTCAGTGTTTGGCCTTTAGACTGCCCGGTCCTGATTCTTTTTCTCCCTCTCTCTCCCTCTCTCTCTCTCTCTCTCTCCCTCTCTTTCTCTCTCTGTTTCAAGCACACACACACACACACACGTACACACACACACACACACACACACACACACACACACACACACACACTTTTTCTTTACAGCCCATCTTTATTATTCTCTCTTTACTTCATTTTACAGTTTCTCCCTTTCTTTCTATCTGCCCACAGGTCCCTAATGTTGAAATTTACAAAACATGAAAACAAGATTTAATTTCAATACAGGATCAACAGAGCCTGGTTCAATTTGACATTCGTCTTTCATACATGTTCTCATTCTCTCCCTTGCAAAACGTTTTTAGCCCCAGTTGACAGCCTGGGTGATGTTTGCAATCAGGCCCGGATTGGCTAATTGGGAGCACCGGGAAAATTCCTGGTGGGCCAGTCTGTTTTTTTGGCCACGAGGGCCGTTGTTGTCATGGCACTGGGTTGAAATATGGATGCTGTCCCTAGGCTGCCTGCACTCACAGCAGCCCCACTTTATTCATTATTTTACCGCAGTCCCACTCTTTTTATTTATTATTTTACCGCAGCCCAACTCTTTTTATTTATTATTTTACCGCAGCCCCACTCTTTTTATTTATTATTTTACCGCAGTCACACTCTTTTTATTTATTATTTTCTCGCAGAGTGCAGCCTGCAGGTTAATGATGACGTGATTATCTTTTTACTCCCTGGCCCTGCTCCCGACACGGCACCTTGCAAGTTGCTCAAAATAAAAAAAAGTCAGATAAAAATGGATAACAGGAAGCGCAAAGGCGGCGCTGAAAGCTTTGGAAACTGACGCAGCCAAATGTTCTAAGCTGAGCACATTTTTCCTCAAAAAAACAAATGAACGAGGCCGGTAAGTAAGCTAACGTTAAGGTAGTTAGGAGCAGTGCAAGATGTTAGCGACCGTGCAAAACAACGTTGTCTGCAAACCACCGTTCATGTATCAAACTTTTTCTTGTAGCTCTTCAGCAGCAGCCGCCTCTAGTCCAGTTTGCTGCTAACAGTGAAGAGCAAGGCCCAGTAACGTTACCAAGCTCCAGTCATGAGCCCAACACACCAGAATGGGCTGGTAAGATTGTCATTCAGAAGAACTAATAGTAATGAAGAGCCCTGCTCAATGAAAAATGCCCTGAGATAATTAATGATACCTGATGATTCAGCAATACATTAATGAAACTGACTTGACTTGATTTGAAAGCTTTGTAAAAAGGGGATATTTGTGGTGAGAAATAAATGTAAAAAATTTCATTTAGTGTCAGAAACAGAGCCAGGACCCAGTTGTGAAGAGACTAATGCTCTCACTGTGAGAAAACTTAGGCTACTGTTTTTGCACTGAATTGGAAATTATATTTTTCAAAAATACAATGAATTACAAGGTTGTAGAGAACAGTGCGCCTATTGCAGACTTATATTCTGAGGTTTTAATTACATTATTTTAATATAGTCAGTCGTGAACTAAAGTGGGCCGGTCTAAGGCATGAAACTCCAGGGCTGAAAATGAGTCCCAATCCGGCCCTGTTTGCAATCAAAGTGGCCACATTTAAATGGCCTAACAGGTTGTGTGGCATTCATTGTTACCAGCCTGATCTGCTTGTGCTGTGTATGTCTAAAACATATTTTTAAATTACCCAGTGTGTTAAAATGGGTCTGCAGGCTTTTGGTACTTTGACTTAATTTTATAGGAGACTAAATTTGAAAAGGTACAGTCAATGATGTAATTTTATTTCATTTTAAGAAATAATTAAAATTTAATAACTAGGCCTGTCAATCAATTAAAATATTTATCAGGGGTAATTGAATGATTGTCCATAGTAATCATACTTAAAAGACAAAATAAGTAGCAGTATTCTGAAGTGGACAAAAATGCTTGCTTTATGTCCACAGCTGCGCCCACTCCGCAGTGGAATTCAAGAAAACAACAGCTATTGCTGTCGTTACGGCAGCTGAGTGTCTGAAGTTCTTTAAAAAGCCCAATAATTGTGATGGCACAATGGCCCTAGTGTTTTTTTCGTGGCCTCTACAGGTACTGCAGTGGTAAAAAATCAGCTTTGTGTGGTGTTGTCTTGAAAAGTGATCGCAGTGTCTCTGTTCATGCCCTTATGAATGCATAATCTACAAGCTTGTTCTGTATATTTGTATAATTAAAAAAAAAAAAAAAAATTAAAGAATAAAATGAAATGGTATTAAATGTATTAGCATTAAAAACTATGATGGGTAATAATTAGAGCTTTCAATTTAACAACCTGCCAACAGGTTAACAGGCCATTAAATAGCCATTTTCAGTTGTCATCTGGAGCATAGATCTGAGATGGTATGACCCCTCTCCACCTCCTAATTGGCTCAGTAGGTCGTCCATTGGTAAGCTATATCGCCATAGGGAGGTTAAAAATTGTTAGGCAGCGACCTCTAGTGGCCAGATTAATCATGATGGGAGCAAAGGAGGAAGTCAGGTGACGTAAAGTGTGACTGAGTCTCTGAGGGAGGAGGACAGGATGAATGGTGGGTCGAACAACACAGGAGACAACTCTTTGTGTCCCATGTTGCTATAGTGCGTAGTTTCTGTCGCCCCCATGAGGAATTCTAAGTAATGACAACAACACTGTTGTTGCATCCATATGACGCAAGCCTTCTGTGACCACCCCCATTCCTCCTCCACTCAGCTGCTAGTAACCAAGGAGGACACGGAGGATTAAAAAAGCATGATGGATTCTTCAGAAGAGGTAATTATCTTCACTTGAGCTTCTGCGTGCGAAAGTCGCCGGACGACACCATTTTGTAAACATAGCCATACTAAGAAATACAGAGAGAGTTTTGTGGAGCTGATAGGCTTAACAAGCTTTGTAGCAACTCATTTGGCAATAGCTTGAATGTAACGGACGTTCATTGATATGAAATACAGTAGTTGTGCATTATAACTTTAACTTACTTCCTAATCAAGTAGTTGTGCTGCTTAGACCTAACCAAGTAGTTATGTTTCAATTCACAACGCTAACTACGTGTTTAAAATTGTGACCGTTTAACAAAATGTGGGTAGGTGCAGTTTGCCCCGCCTGAAGCATTACATTCGTAGTGATACAAACTGATATCAGCCATTTAATGGGCTGATAGCATTCCAAACAGGTGCCATCCACTGATTGGAACCCAGGGCCTTCATCTTTGAACTGCTTTAAGCCTTATGACCAGTGAACATACTACATACACATCGTACCACATAGAAACATTACCAAAGGAGTACTGCTTGCTCTGACACCAAGACATTAACAATGCTCCACAGAGCCTCAGTTACTTTTATCATGAATGCTGTAGTGATGCACTGATGCCATTGAGTATGGTTGAGTGTGTGTGTGTGTTTGTGTGTGTGTGTGTGTGTGTGTGTGTGTGTGTGCATTTGTAACCTCCCACCCCCTCTAACTACTCCCCCTAGGATGTTCCTGTATATAATAATGTGTTCTTAGCCAGCGTGTCTGGTTAAATAAGCTCTAGAAAAAGGTTGAACTTCACAGTTATGAAATGCGTGACATAACCCATCTGTCTTTTTGACACCATGCGTTCACTGTGCAACGATCTGCTTCACACACACAAACACACACACACACACACACACACACACACAGACACACACACACACACTCCCTCGTCTCTCACTACTATTGTTTCACTTGTGCCCCATTCTCTGCAGCTCATACACACAAACACACATTTATTTCAGACTGTCCACACACACACACACACACACACACACACACACACACACACACACACTCAAAACACGGTAGAAAACGTACGTACACACACATACACTTGCTCTCAAAGGGAAAATAAAAGGCACTGGAAAACGGCTTCCCTTCCTGCTTCTCTCCATATGCTTTGTCTGCCCTCATTAAAAGTGATGGGTGCACATCACACACACACACACATCAAATCACATCATATCCAACTGTCATATTAGTAAAATATTAATGGTGAGCCCGCCTGCTTGATATCCTCTTACTGTGTGTTTGTGCATGAGTTCCCTGTCAGACAGAGGCTTTGTGTGTGTGTGTGTGTGTATGTGTGTGTGTGTGTGTGTGTGTGTGTGTGTGTGTGTGTGTGTGTGTGTGTGTGTGTGTGTGTGTGTGTGTGAATTAAAGAGAGAAGGAAAAGCAGAGACAAAGATCTGAAATGTGTATGGCCGTCTGACATGAAGGAAGCCTAAAGTAATTGGGTAGAGGGAGAGGTAGGGAGGGAGAGGGAGATTGAGAGAATCTGAGAATAGGAGGAAGAAAATGATGACTGGAAGAGTGTGGAAGTAGAGAGAGAGAGATAGAGAGAAAATTAATAGAAATGATGGAAGAGAAAGCAAACCAGGAAGAGAAGAAATGGCATGAGTTCTCCACCTGTGGAAAAAAACAACAAGCCGATGCACAATTCAAAATGCGATGCCATTACTGTAAAAAGTGTACTGTATGTGTGTGTTTGCATGTGTGGCTGCAGTTTCTCTTTTCTCCCTTCTACACATTGTCATTGGTTTTCAGTGTGGACACATAAAGGGTATATACTGTTAAAACCATTACAAATGTGTATAGTACTGCATGCAATCAGAACCTGAGCACTATCTTAACTATCTTATGATCAATCAGCTTCTTGCAAGTACAAATGTTTGACAGAGCTCTGCAGCTGCTCTGCATCATTGTCAGAATACACTGCCTGGTGAGGAAACACTAAAATGTGAATGACTCAATGAATAAAATGTCCAAATTATCTCTACAACTACGTGCTGTCTAATGTGCATCTTGTGGACAGGTGCATATTAGAAATGCAACTCTCGACCTTCGTCCAGCATAAAATTGTCCAACGCATTCTCATGAATGATATCGTACAAAAATGTATGCACACCAAAACATATGATATCATACAAAATTAGGAGACCGCCGGCTAGTCACGTGACACTGGGTGGTCAGTGACGCAGGGTGGCTACAAGCTCCATGATGCCGAGCGGCAGTTGCTAGTTGTTTAAGCCGCTACAGAGCTTCATGAAGCCGGCTACAGACCTGCTTTGTATCAGCGGTAGTTGGTCGTTCAGTTACCCGAAAATAGGTGACTTTGAGCCGGGTACAAAGCACTGTGAGCTGCTGGTCGTTTTGGCGGACATTGCTGTTAAATTTAGTCCACAAAATATGAGCGTTTTGACGCAACAAAAGTTAAGATTAGGAAAAAGATCATGGTTTGGATTAAAACACTCCTAAGGAACACGCGTTTACTGGGTAAAAGGCTTTAGTTTTCCCCGGTAAGCGAACTCTGGCTTAAAAGTCCTGTATGTTAACGCCTACCCATCCACCACCAACCTCCTCCCTTCACGGCCAGCCGCGTTCTTATACAGCGGCCGTCAATGTGTGAATACAAAAAACGTGCAATGCTTACGAATTACAGTGCTTAACTTTTTGTAGCTTTTTGAGCGAATGGTTCATGATAATTGACAATATAAAACCACAACTTCATATGAGAGCTATAGACTGCAACAATCAAAATGGGAGAACATCCGGCTTGGATATGAGACTAATCGAGTAATCCTCTATCCCCAGACCTCTCAGTGTGTGTGTGTGTGTGTGTGTGTGTGTGTGTGTGTGTGTGTGTGTGTGTGTGTGTTTTTTCTATCAATGATTGACATTGTTATTGTCTCAGGTGCTTGTAATTTGACTCCATCATGATTGGTTGTTGCAGCCTGTAGCTTTACTGTAATAATGTTGTTATTTCATACTGGGAAAAGATCCAAGAATAAAACGTTGGTGACATTTTTTTTCGCTATCCCACCACAGCACCCTACCTTTTGGGTAGCCAAAAAAATGCTATTCTTGGTTCTTGGATATCTTAGCCTTCTAGTTTTAGACTAGTCTGTCTGAAAAAGAAAGTGTACCGAGACACAGCGATGCCTTCAGGATGAAGGCTTTCAAGTCTCTACACAGCCATTGTCCACCCACACAGGTGTTTTCTCTTGGTGCCTTGTTGCCACACTGTAGAGTCTCTACCAACACTTTAAAGCTGTGAAAATATATAATAAAGTTCATCACAGCATCTCTGCCACCTGCTGCTGAATGATTATCGACGAGAAAAAAACACCATCAAAAGTTGTTTGTTCAAGCAGCAATTACGACTCATATTTACGTTTATAGTGGTGGCGCCCTTTAGAGGCCATAGTAGTTATGACGGGAGCAAAGCAGGAAGTAAGGTGATGGAAGTATAATAGCAAGAATCCGCATAAGGAGAAAGGTTGGGTAGGTGGATGGATCAAAAAGGAATCTGTGTCCCATTTTAAAATGAAAGTAAACAGCAAGTTTTTTTCAACTTTACGGAACAAATGGAACTATGTCACATGTGCATTGAAGTTACATAACAAATGTGTTGATTTTAACCCAAACTACAATCATATTCCAAACTTAACTAAGTAGTTTTATGCCTAAACATAACCAAACTTCAACCACGTTAACGACGTGTTTAAAACCGCGGCCGTTACGTTTAGATATGAGGATGGAAAATGCTCCTGTGGGTCGTATTTATGAAACGCTCCTATGAGTCGTATAAGAGGGTAGGAATAAACAACCTATATCGTGGTCTTGTTTGTAGCACTTGTTATCGGCCGATAGAGAGCATCTGTCGTCTCAAATGCAGCCTGCATGTTATTTTTGTGGGTTTCCCGCTCTAGCTAAAAAACTAGATACACAGTTGTGGGTCTTCAAATATTTAAACATATAACAATATCAACCTGTTCTCGCTCCCAACTCGTAAAGTACTGACGCTTGGTCAGTGGCTCTCAGCATCAAATACCGATGCAAAAATCCCCCTTTAGCGTCTGTATAGAACACACCGGGCATAGTAGCAGCTCGACCGTGGCACTGCAAGATGACGTAGTATTAAGAGCGTCAACAGTAGCGAATTCTACTCTTTTCACCTCTGGCTGTTCTGAACATCGAGCATCTGTTTCCCAGAAAAGTCCTCTGAACCACAGGAAGAACTTCAGAAGACAGGTTGGAAAAAACACACAATAGCCCTGAACTCCATTTGACAAGTGGGACGTGTGTTGCAAAAGAACACCACATCAATGGTTGCCCAGCAACAAAGGCGGTACTACAAATGATAACAAGCAACCATGTCAAATAAGCAGCCCACAGGGAAAGCACAGAGCAGGTGGTCACAAAAACCTGGTGCATGAAGCTAATATGGAGACATTGCATGTTTCTGAGAAGGAAGAAAATGAGAGGGGAAAAAAGACAGGTCAAGGAGAGAAAAAGAGATAGTTAAGAGCGATGGAGAAAGAGAAAGAGGTGGAGGAGAAGATGGAGGAGGAGACATGTGGGGTACCTTGAAGGAGCAGCACAGTTAAAGAAGACAAAGCGTTATTACTGCTTGGTTACACAGGGACGAGCTGGGGGTCTCTCTCTTTTCTTCCCTTTCACAGACACAAATACACACTGGGGGCAGAGGGGATGCCTCTGTGGGTACCAAGGTCCTTCCTCTCTGTAAATTAAAACCATTAATAACCAACTGGGAGAACAGAGAGGTGGGGGGGGGACAGGAGGGAGATGGATAGAGGGCAGGGAGAGAGAGAGATGTAAGAGAGAAAGTGGGATTTGGGGATGGTGATTTAGAAAGAAAGATTGGTGAACGGGAGGTAAACTGATGGGAAACCGGTACAACAGAGAGAGTGTAGAAAAGAGAATACTCAGACTCATAGGGAACTTTAGGAGAGCATGGTGTGGCTGCCATAAATCACTGTGATTGGCTGAAAAGAGATTTTGTGTAGTTGTGTGTGTGTGTGTGTGTGTGTGTGTGTGTGTGTGTGTGTGTGTGTGTGTGTGTGTGTGTGTGTTGCGATAACTTCATGGCTGTGTCCAATGGCCGTGGGTTAAAACAGATGGAGTGTTACTGAGAACAAAGTGTGTATGTATGTGTGGCCTGTGTCTTTTCCAGCTGTGTGTGTGTTCAAAAATGTACTTTCAGATGTGTACAGTGAGAGTAGCGAGAGTGGGTTTGGTGTCTAAAGTTATGCCCTGGGAGTGTGTGTCACGTGTGTGTGTGTGTGTGTGTGTGTGTGTTTGTTTGTGTGTGTCACTCTCTCTGTCTGTCCGTTTTTCTGTCTCCCTCTCTGTGTGTCCTGATCGAGACACAGCTGAGAAGTCAAGACAGCCAAAATCACCATAAACCTGGGTGTTTTATTTTGAAATTTGTTTTATTTGTAAAGTATCCAGCTGCCCTGTGGCGTTCCTGTGTTTGATTACCTACCTGGCTTGACACATTTGCGGAAGAAATAGAGGAGACGCTCCTGAAAAAGAGTGTAACCATCGACAGTTCCAGATCATTTTTTTTGTTTTATATAAGGCTGCCAGCATTAACGCTCTAATCGCGATGCGATTAAGGGCCGAGCATAATGCGTTAATTTTCTTTAATCGTATTAATCGCATGCCGCCATTTATTAATTTATTTTCACTTCACTCGGCTTTGCGTCGTGCCTAACAGGCTACTATTTTGCCGTACTTCCTCGTAACACATCCTGCTGCTGCAGGAAGAGCAACGCGGATTTCGGTGCCTCATTCTAATGCCACTGATATGCCTGCTTCTCTCTGATGCTCTGAAAACGGACGTTACAGGAAACAGAAACATTGCTGCACATGACACTAGTTAACACTATACTCGACAGCAGCTAACATTAGCCTACCGCTAGCTAGTAGCTGGATTAAACAGCTAGAGACTGATTAAACATTACAATGCTGACAGCTAACTCTAAACAGTGTAAAGTGTGACTGTATTTCACTGTAGAGGATTCCGACACCGGGATGTAACAATCTGCAGCTGCTGTTGTCAGAAAAACACAGACGGTGCGTTCAATGAAACTGGTAATTTACAGCCTTGTGGTGCATTCAAAGTTGTTGTTAAATTCAAACATGTGACTAGATTAAATATATAATAAACAAATACAAATCTTAAAATCAAGTTCATAAAGTCACTTTCTTTGCATTCATTTGATTCCCAATCATGATACACTGGTAAGAATGGCTTTCCATTGTTAATATGTACTTAAAAACAGCTCTGAAATGCAAAATAATAGAATTTTAATCATGTGATAAAACATGCAATTAATCGTTCTAAGTTCTAACTATAGAACTTCAACGATTAATCGCGATTAAGAAAATGTAATCGTTTGACAGCCCTAGTTTTATATAATAACAGTGTTAAGCAACGCCCAGTTGAAAATCTATTTAATTCAACTGAACAACAAAAGCGATGTTGATGAAGGGGTACTTGAGCTCATCTCATGCGGCTGTGGGGATACGTCAGGCAAAAAAGGACGGTAACCACTGGTCTACAGGTCCAGGGACATGTTGCTCTGCCTATTGCAAACTCAGGCTTTTGAAAAACTCTGCTGATGTTCATGTAGCTGTGTTCTGCAGTGTTTTGTGCGAGCATGCAATCTAAGAACCCCTTTACTGACAATCTGGCATGCAACATAAAAAAAAGGCCTACATTCGGGCAAAAATAATCATACTAATAATTGTAGTAATAGAAACAGCGAAAAATTAGTTGGCCAGGTTTTTTTTTTTTGGGACAATCTGTAGGGGAAAAGGTGTCTTATTTGTTATAATTACAAAGATCTATATTGACCTGTACAATCATAAAAAGTATCATAAAGACTGTGTACACAAAAGTACATAGTATTTATAATAAATAACCATTAGCAGTGCAAATGGCGTTGGTTCCTTGCAGGAAAAGCTACGTCAACCGATCAAGATTACTGAAATTGCTTAGCAACCATAAGCCCGCCACATCAATTCTGTGTTGTTGTTGTTTTTTTTCCCTCCCTGTTGTTCACATGTTCATTTATGTTCATTCAAATCTGCCAGATAGTTCACCGGTTTCGTAAGCAGCTCCAACCTTGAGTTAGCTCACTGAGTTTTTCATCAACACAGACAGACACACACACACACACACACACACAGTGACACAAGCCTATTCATGCACAAGCCCACACACCCATTTACTAACACCCACACACACACACACCCACACACACACACACACACACACACACACACAGTGACACAAGCCTATTCATGCACAAGCCCACACACCCATTTACTAACACACACACACAACTGAATGAGTTTGGTCTGGACAAAAAGATGTTACAGAGTGTCAAAGCAATATCTGTCTCTCTTCACTGCTGCCTACCTCTCCATTTTCAGCTCAAGGACAGAGAAAGGGAGGCAGGCGGAGGGAAAAAAAGAGTGAGAAAGTGATGAGGAGAGCCACTGACAGACAGCAAGAGTAATATGAATAAAACCTTTCATTTTATACATGCAGGCTTTTCAAGAACTGTTAGACAAGATCTCCATTCATATGTGAATGGCTAAGAAATACATAAAAACGCCTCTGACAATGTTAAAACCCTAAACATTTCCCATTGAATTATATATGTGAAGTCAATACACTTTCTTACACAGATCAAATGTGACCTCAGCATTATACAACCAATGAAAAGGTCTAAGAGGTCTTACTGTAATCCTGTCGTCAATAGTCCACAATCATTACAGTTAATAAAAAAAACAGCAACATATGCGTTTACCTTTATTGAAAGACCTGCAAAAGGACGTAAGTGTACAAAAATGTAATTTTTGTTTTTGTCCGGTGCATCTGATGTGAGAGCTTTCATGGGAAACACAATTTGTAAGTGTGATGCTCCGTGGCTCAGTCGCTATAAGCCTGCGCTCGCACAGATAAATGCACAGGGGGTGATTCAGGAGTTTAGGTGTGGAATGAGATAGCTAGAGGTGTGGAGCATTTTTTACCAAATGGAGATATTGTGTTTAGAAATCTAAGAAGCCACTAAGGAAACAGACAAAATATAAGTTATAATGGCAAAGCACAACCGAAATACGGTGGTCGTTTTGTTAAATGGCAGTAAAATATTTCCAAAATCTAACTGAATGTTGGTATGAAGTCACCAACATGGAAATGCGGTAATGTAACGATTCAGATTTTCTTTTAATGAATATATCACTGTCACATCAGAGGAGAACACATTATGACGCTGACAAAACACCATACTGTATCTGCTCTCATCATCGGGAACTACAGCACACAGATGTGATTCATGCTTTTCTTTGTAACAATCTGCTGATAAACTGGGGTCAGATATTGAGCACAATTTTAAGAAATCCTCTCTGTGAGACTGTAAGCGTCACATCAAAAGCAAATGAGAGCATATACAATCTGCCTGAATGAAAAACACAAACAAATACTGCTGGCCTTTAAAACAATGAATCTAGCTAGATTACATTAAAGCCCCTCTCTAGTCAAACGTGGTTTGCTTATTGTTGTGTTTGACACTAGAAGAAGACTGAATCTGCTCAAGAGCTCAATTTCAATTTGATTTTAAGATGTGTGTGTTGTGACATCACAACTAGTTTGGGAGTCAATCGTTGTCTACTATGAAATTTACACCAGTGTGATGTGTAAACTTGAAGCCACCACTGCACATACACTGGGGAATGAACTTTTTAGTGAAATAGGAGACGTCTCGTGTCAAGTTGTTAAAATGAAGAGAATTTGCATATTCATAGATACTATTTCTTTCAACGAAGCAGAAGAAGGCTACAATTAAGAATTTTTAATGAGATGATTGAATTTTTTTTGGTAAAAAAATCACATCAGACACAAATTATTATTCCAAGCAGATTAATTGTTTGTTGTAAAACATGTCGGTAACACTTTACTTGAAGGTATCTACATAAGAGTGACATGACAGTGTCATGAACACTTGACACTGTCATGACACATGAACTCTAACCCTAACCCTAACCCTAACCCTAACTTGTCATGACAAAAACCGAATGACACTTAATGACAGAAGCGTTATGTCCTAAACGTTTATGACTTGTTTATAATGTTTATGACATGTTCATGACAGTGTCATGTCACTCTTATGTAGATACCTTCAAGTAAAGTGTACCCAACATGTCTGGATGGGATCTTTAAGTATAAATCTTAAATGCTGCATAAATTGGCTTCAGAGGATTCATGATAATTATTAATAATAATCAACCCTGCTACAGTATGATACATTATTATTTTTTACCTTCACTGTATTGAATATTCTCATTAGGTTAAAACATCTACACATTTCATTTGAAATGTAACTACTATTTAGAGTAATTGCTCATTTGTATCAACAGAGATCAAAATTCTAATTGCAGCCGCCTTGTTTTTACGACGCTGTGATTAGAAAGTAATCATTCACAAAACAGTGAACGATAGATCCTTTATCCGTTCGCTGTATTCATCATCATCAGCTGTATTACAGAAAGAATGAGAGAGAGAGAAGAAATGGAGCGATTGAAAAAGAAAGTTAAAGCTGCAGTGGACGACCATTAGCATTCTGCCAGTATTGTTTAGCCATGACAAGACAAGCTGTTGTGTGTGTAATTATGTTATTATCTTTTTAATACACATCCCCGTGTAGTCATTTAATTCTGGTAGCGTTTGCCTTCCCAGTGATGGGTCGCTGATTGCTGCACTCAGCCGTTTTATTAGGCCTAATTAAATTAACGGTTATTTTGGTCCTGCCGTCAGCGACACACTCAGAGTCATGAGCAGCAACGTGTGTGTTTGTGTGGATTTGAGAGTAGAATCTTACATGCTTAAATTTGTGTGCGAGTTAAACGCAGGCTCATCGTCTTCATGGCGTCCACCATGATGACTTTATTTAAAATTAGTTGTAAAAAAGAGAACGTTTGTCAGTTCAAGTCACATTTGTGTGTGTGTGTGTGTGTGTGTGTGTGTGTGTGTGTGTGTGTGTGTGTGTGTGTGTGTGTGTGTGTTTTATTAGTGTTCAACCACAGTTGTCTCTCTGTGTGTGAGCACTGCAGGGACGCCCCCATCATTATTCACCATCTCTCTGTCACTTTTCCTCTTTCGCTCTTTTCCTGGAACCTTTCCATCTCGTATTCCCACACATGTCATCCAACTCTTAAGTACACACACACACACACACACACACACACACACACACACATACCCTGTACAGCCTTATTTGTCAAACCAGCTTGTAGGCACATGACACAAATATTCATGAAGAAATGTCAGACAAGTACTCACTCACACAGACGTTGAGTGTGCCGATGTGTCTTGTGTGTGTGTGTGTGTGTGTGTGTCCCTCCCTGCTCGAAGACAAATCCTACATGCATCACACCAACACAGACACACACCTATGACCCAGTGTATGCCAATGAAATGTAGACGGAAGGTAATTAAACAGGGATCAGGCTGCTCTTTATCAAGGGCTCTTCACTGCCGGGCTAAATTAACCTCTGCCCACACACACACACACACACACACACACACACACTCACGAACACACACACACACACACACACACACACACACACACACACACACACACACTCATTGTGCCTAAGGATCCATACAGGCAAATTAAGATGCAGACACAGGAAGGCACAATGATGCACATATTCACTGGAATCCACTTTGAAGCTCGGTGGTTAGTGGATCTTAATAAAATCTCATCAATAGCATGGTCACTAAATTACTTTTCATTTTTTTGTTGTCTTTGAACTGTGAAAAGACGATAAAAGCACATTCCAGCTTCAATTTGGTCGGTGAGTTTACAGTTTTTTCCAACTGCTTACACACATTTTCAAAACGATGTCTCCTTTTTTCAAAACTCTACACACAATTCCCAAAACTGCACACACAAAATGCAAAATGCCTCACATCTCCTTCAAAATTAAACACTGCATTCAAAATACCATAAACACATCTCAAAATTAAGCATTTGCATCAAATGGCAAACACTGTTTTCATAATAGTAAATTTTTGGATATACCATGTACACACTGTTGTTCTAAATCTAAAATCTCTATCTTTTATAGGCTTATATCTACATTTACAATGAAAAATCTAGAATGAAAGTAATCTGCTGAGAGTGGTTGAAAAGTGCACTGTAAAAAACAATGTAATGTTACAGTAAAACAGAAAATATTTATTGGGCAAAACGTTACGTTTGTAAGAGTAGCACAGTGTTGTATACAGTAGCATGAAACAAGAAAACAAAAGTACAAACATATGTAAACCAAAGGTATGTGTGTGTGTGTGTGTGTGTGTGTGTGTGTGTGTGTGTGTGTGTGTGTGTGTGTGTGTGTGTGTGTGCGTGCTTGTGTGTCGGGGCGGGGGGATTGATTTGTGCAAAACAAAGTCTGATTTGTAATGCTGAAATAGTCATTAGATAGTTGCATGCAGTATGGACGCCACTGTAAAGCTACTCAAGATGGGCTTCTCTCATGGTCAATCCGTGGTTGATCACATGATGATGAAGTGTGGCCCTGATCTCATCAGAGATGGCTCTTCTTCCCTCCTCCTCCTCCTCCTCCTCCTCCTCCTCCTCCTCCTCCTCCTCCTCGTTGTTGTCCCCTGTCTCTCCCTCCTAGTCCCCTGGCTCTCTGTATATTGTTGGCATCCATTGTGCAAAACAGGTAATACCTTTGACCTATGTATAGGCCTATACTAAAGCAGTGATTGGTTAGTGTTCAGTTATGACATAATGTGTTTGCAAATGTGAGGAGTGTGTGTGTGTGTGTGTGTGTGTGTGTGTGTGTGTGTGTGTGTGTGTGTGTGTGTGCCCTGGTAAATAAGTGTAGCATTTTGATTGGTTGTGTTTAGAAAAGGAAAGCAAGTCACTTCCTGTTAGACTTTTGTGTCTTAGGTAGAGAATTGTGTGTAATGTTTTGAAAAAAGTGTTTCATGCAATTAAAAACTGAGTGAAAGGCTGAGAAATAGCTTATGGTTTTGGAGATTTGGTGTGTAATTTTGCACTTTGAGTGAGAGGTTTCAAAAATCGTGTGACATGAAAAGATTTTGTGTGTGAGCAGTTGAAAAAAACTGTAATGCAATCTGTCCTTTTTTTTATAAATACTGTGTGTTCCATATCCACATCATCCAGTAATAATTTGACAATAACTAATTAATATAAAATAATTAAAATGTATTGTTTTTTTGTGATTTTTGTGGCCAAAATGTGTCTGAAGTTGCAGCGACTCATTTTCTTTATATATCTACACCAATAAGCTACAAATGTTTCAGACAAATACACATGTAAAAAGCAATTGATTATTTTTTTTGAGTAAAGAAATGTGATGCACATGCGGATACTAACCTTCTTACCGAAGCGGAACAGGTATTACCTAGACATGACCAACTCACATTAAATACAGTATTCTGTTCTGCTCCATTCTTTTGCTGTTTGTTGCATTAAGCTAACGTGAAGCTACAGTTGCCACAATGTTCGGTTAGCTAATGGTTACCAATATTTTCTATGTACATTTTCTAAAACCAGAGTTAGACTGGGACTTTTTATCCATTTTAAAACATTGGCCACATTTTTTTAATTACATTTTTAAGCTTTACAGTTCAAAAACAAGGACTGATGTTCAGTGGAGATTCTAGGTTTTCTTTTCAAAGGGGGCCAAAAGGGGTCCAATACTGTCTTTTGGTGGGCCCTATTTATTTCTTAACTTTAGACAAATGGTCTTTGTTGAAAACCCCTAATGATTAATACCATAGAGGAAAGAGCAAATCCACTGAAATGGCAAGTTTTTAGTTTACCAAGGAAGTATTTCACCACAAAATCATCAAACTGGCTATTATGAATGTTCTAAAACCAAAAGAACCCCTAATAGGCGCCATCTGATCTGTTATTTACAAATAAAAAGGCTGGAAAAATATAAACCATTTTTGAACTCACCTCTTTGTTTTTTATGTTTCTACATGTTGCTGGAAAACAAATAAGATCCAACCGTCAGCATTCAGTTTCAGGACAATACCTGCTTCAACAATACACACACACACACACACACACACACACGAGCTGCAGCATGTAATGTAAAGCCATAAGCAGCATATCTTACCTTTTATCAGCAGGTTTTATTCCATCTTCAGCAAAATGTTCCATGTTGTGTCTAGTCTCTTTTCCATACACATGCTGACTTGGCTCGACTCGGTTTGACTTGGCGCTTCAGCCCCTCGGCAGGAATTTGCATCTCCATTACAGCAAGTCTACTCGTTTTACAGTGTGTCTTCACACCTTTGGATAGGCTCTACGGCAGTATGGTAAGGCTAACATTGTTTTCAATCTGTGCCGAGGTGTGCCACTGCCCACTTCCAAAACTTAATGAATTAGCCAGTTGCACTAGCCATGCGGGTGTTTCATTACATTACATTACATTACATTACATGTCATTTAGCTGACGCTTTTATCCAAAGCGACTTACAATTAAGTGCTTTCAACTGTGAAGGTTCAAACTCCAGACCACAAGTAGTAAGTGCAAATACAGTAGCTTTAAATAGGCAAAGCTACAAAGAGACAAATGAAAGGTCAGGTTCGTTTTTTTTTTTTTTTTTATCCGAGGTGTAGTCGGAAGAGATGCGTTTTTAGCCTTCGGCGGAAGATGTGTAGGCTTTCGGCCATCCTGATATCGATGGGGAGCTCGTTCCACCATTTGGGAGCCAGGACAGTGAACAGTCGGGATTTCGTTGAGTGATTAGTTCTCCCTCGCTGTGAGGGGGCAGCAAGCAAGGTTGGCTGATGCAGAACGAAGTGGGCGGGTTGGGGTATATGGTTTGACCATGTTCTGGATGTAAGCGGGTGCTGATCCGTTCGTGGCCCTGTACGTAAGTACTAGTGTCTTGAAGCGGATGCGGGCCGTAATTGGTAACCAGTGAAGAGCGGAGGAGAGGTGTAGTGTGAGAGAACTTGGGGAGGTTGAAGACAAGTCGAGCCGCTGCATTCTGAATGAGCTGCAGGGGTTGGATGGCACATGCAGGCAGGCCAATCAGGAGGTAGTTGCAGTAGTCTAGACGTAAGATGACTAGAGCCTGAACCAGAACCTGAGCCGCCTTCTGCATTAGAAGGGGACGTATCCTTCTGATGTTATGCAGCATGTATCTACACGATCGGGTGGTTGCAGCAATGTTAGCAGTGAAGGAGAGTTGGTCGTCAAGTGTTACACCCAGGTTTCTAGCAGTCTTGGTGGGGACTACTATAGAGTTGTCAATTGTTATAGTCAGGTCTTGGGTAGGAGAGCCCTTCCCTGGAAGGAAAAGGAGCTCAGTCTTGTCGAGGTTGAGTTTCAGATGGTGTGTGGACATCCAAGAAGAGATGTCAGTCAGACAGGCCGAGATACGTGCTGCTACCTGAGTTTCAGACTCAGGAAAGGAGAGAATTAGTTGGGTGTCATCTGCGTAGCTGTGATAAGAAAAGCCGTGCGACTGAATGACAGACCCGAGAGAGTTGGTGTACAGAGAGAAGAGGAGGGGACCCAGGACTGATCCCTGAGGAACCCCAGTTTTAAGTGGGCAAGGTTCTGAGCTAGACCCTCTCCAGGTTACCCGGTAGGTTCGGTCTGCCAGGTAAGATGTGAGTAATGAGAGCGCAGAGCCTGCGTTTCGGTTTAATGAGTGGCCTTGTTACTCTCAGCCGAACGAGCTCTTTGAAAACATCAACAAAACATTTTTGTAATTGTAATTGTAATTTATTTATTTGAACAGGGACAGTGCACAAAAAACATTAATGTCTTGTGCCAGGTTGTAGCAAATTGCTAATTTCCACCCGTAGTCCCTGGGCAGGTAGATGGCACAAAATACAGACAAAGTATTTACAGTACAACATATACAATACAGATGCATAAAGTCATACAAATCTACAGACATTATTGTCCCCCTATCCCACCCCAAAAACACACCTAATGTAGCACATCAATTCACTGGTGGGAGTCTGCTTAGTTAACAACCAATGCTTTGCTAAGCGTGAAAATGAGTGCAAGTTAGTGCATGAAATTAGCTCTGTAGGAAGAGTATTCCACTGATTTATAGCCACAAAGGAGAATGATGTCCTCCCAAATACAGTTTTGCGTTGTAGAAAACAACATTCACATGTTGGTGTCCTCATAAAAGCCTTAAATTTTACTTTAATCAATTTAAAATGCATTGTTTCTGTGTTTATTGTGTAAGCCAACCATTTACGTAAGTTACAAAGAAAGTCACCAGTCAACAGGGAGACTCAATAAACTGAAACACTGGAAATATACATAAAACATAAATCCTCGCTTGCGGTAAAACACTGTGTGTGAGCGTGACGCTCACTTTCATAAGCTACCGGATACATTCAGTTCACCGTTCACCAGAAACATGAGCAAGTTCAATGAATACGCTCTCACTACAATGTACTATTCAAAAAACACTATAATTTTCTCATAATGTCCACGGCAGTGGGTTGTAATGGAATATAGCCGCACTTTCTACCGTCACAAATTGTCGATAAAGGCTTTTAAACCAAATACTACACAACCGGACATGTTCCAGTAGGAATGTGATCAGAATTTGGGGAGAAATTGACATCGGCAGCCAAGATTACAGCTTTCCTTGACTTAGCATATAGCTACTAGTGGCAGGATATTTAACGTAAACACTGCGGTAGTGCCTGCCTGGAGCAGATGACCATATATAGAAAACCAGCTCGGTATGACATCATACAGAGCCGAGAGTAAAAAACAATGTTGAAACTAGAGTGTTGAGACCAGTGTGAAATCTGAGGTTTTGGCTCACAGGGATTTCTTTTAAATACGTTTACCTTATTATTTGAAGCTTAGGTCACGTTTAACATGAACATCCGACATTGTAATATTATACATATGACAGAAAATACAGAAAAGCTTAATAGGTCTCCTTTAAAAAAAAACAAAAAATTAAATATCTTTAAAAGTAATGTGTACATGTACTTACAGCCTCACGTTATGGATTGGATCTGTAATTGGTATGGGCTGATACCTCTGACTTTGGGTGTCGGAATCAGTGTCGGGGAAAATGTCTGATCAGTGCATCCCTAACTCAAAGTTCAGCCATTCAGCACCAGGTTAGTGATACAAGTAATAAGAATACCCACTGTCATTGATTAAGCATGTTCAGCCAATAACATCCAAGTGCAGAATTGCACAGGCCAGCAGTTTCAAACCTGCAGATCTGGACCTGCAGTTTCTGTCCAACCTGGAAATAGCGGCTACAAACACATCAGCCAGCTGAAGGCAATACTGTACAGCACAGCTTTTTTTTCCTTCTAAGTGGTACTTTTTAAACCTGCAAAATGTACAGCTGAATGCTGTTCACACTGCTCAGTGTCATTGTGTGTTATCTTTCCCTGGATGGTTTGGAGAGCTATAAGGAGGAGTATCCTAAAGAGATCTTGCTTTTCCAAAAAAGGTAAAAAAGGTAAAAAAAAAAAAGCTTTGGCTGCAGAGAGAGGAAACAACCTGGGTACCCAAAGTCACCACGTGAAAGAGGAGGATATGGAATGAGATCAATCTATAGCCCATATAACAGCTGTGAAACAGCTAGCTGTTCAGCTGTAGCCTTGATGAATGGTAACAGTAGAAGAAACACTATCAGCATATTATTATTAAAGGTGCTCTAAGCGATGTCACGCGTTTTCTAGGCTACAACATTTTTTGTCACATACAGCAAACATCTCCTCACTATCTGCTAGCTGCCTGTCCCCTGAACACACTGTAAAAAAAAAAAACATGGTCTCTATAGACAGCCCAGGCTCCACAAACAACAAAAACAAACTGCGCCAACCTGCACCACGAAACATAACAAACAGTGTTCCAGCCAATAAGTGACAAGAAGGATTTGGGGGTGGGGGTTGGGGGGTTAGTGCACGGAAAGGAGGAGGGAGGGGTGAGCTAGCCTCCGTTTTGTTTGACAATACTTCGAATGTCATCAAGAAGTGACGTCACCTAACATCGCTTAGAGCACCTTTAATATAATTATGCTGTTGTTTAATGTGCCAAATGATTCTAAAACAAATAGCAGTTTTGCTGCACAGCTATACAACAGTTGTCACCCTTAGTCTCTCCTTTGTTCTTGCTGTTGCTGTGGTTTGTCTCGACTTGTCCAGGTGCTCGTCTGGATCAGAGTAGTTTGTTTTTCTGCCCAGCTGTTCGGCCACCTGTAGATGTGAGACCAAAGAGAAAAGCGGGGGGTGAAACAAACACAAAGAGAGGTGAGAAAGAAGACAGCGAAGCACAAGGATGCAGAGTTGGGACGAAAAAATATATTCAGACAAAAAAGTTGGCAACAAAAAGCTTGCAGCTAAGAAGTAACGGGATATTTTACCTTTTAATCCATGCTGAAGAGAACAGGTGCATGGTATTTTTGGAAAATGATACATCTTGAAAAATGGAACCATGGGCCCTGAATGACTTCCAGATGGAAAGATATGACTTGGTCAAAAGGAATGACTTGTGGGAGAGGTTGAGAGTCTATGGCATTATACCAAACTCTTACATTTTTTTTGATATAAGACAAATTCAGAAAACATCTTGAACTGCTCTTTGCACAGGCGACCCTACGAAGTGTTTGCCCTTCCACTTAGACCCAACACTCGTGTTTTCCTGGTAGTGAAGTTTTGTGTGACTTCTGAACCTTACAAGAATCAGTGGAGTCAATAACACTCATACACATACACAACATTTAACCGAACAATAAAATAAATATAAATTATTACATCAGACATTATGAAAAAGTGGCTGCAGTGCAATCGATGCAATGCTCAATGGTGTTTTAAGCCCCCAACGTCTCCTTCCAGGCGACGCTGCGACTGTTGACTTCAAGGCACCTAACCCTAACCTTAACCCTAACCATAACCATAACCATAACCATAACCATAACCATTGCCTAATCCTAGTGCCTTCCAGGCAGCGCTGCTTAGCAGGAGACGTTGGGGGTTTAAAACACCGATAAACCAATGCAATCGCCCACTTTCACATTTAGTGAGTCTACACAGGTACCCTAAGGCCTGATTTAACAGTTAAGGAACTAATAATGTCTAGCCTGTGGTACTCTAAATCTTCTGCTTGATGGTAAGAGCTGATATTCTTCAAATGAAACTATGAGAGGGGTTTGATGTAATATCACCATCCAAAGACAACATGCTTTCAGTATACACAGATTGAAAATGTATAGGACTTCCAGAGCTTTAGCTTGTTTCTAGTGAACAATCTAAGCTAAGGTAATCATGTCCTAGCTCTAGTTTTATATTTAGTGTACAGATATTCGAGTGGTATGGATTTTATTCATTGAACTCTCCACAAGGAGAAAACATTGAATGAGTCCTTTAAGAATATGCTCCTTAATACGGTTACTAATCTGAATAAACACCTCTTCAGAGACTAATACGAAATGTTTTAGAGCTAGAGGTTCATGACCTGTTCATGTGTAACTGTGTAATTTAGAGCACATATGTTTAAAGTGCTCATATTATGCTTTTATTGTGTTGTATATCTTTTTTGTGCATGTTATAGGTTTACAAAGTGAAAAAGCCCAAAGTCCACCCCAAAGGGACTTACCATCTCCAACAGAAAACACTGTTCACAAACTGCTCCAAACAGCTCTATTGTAATCCAGCATTTACTTCCGTGTCGAATATGCATCACTTTGTAACACACGTTATAATGCTCGCCTAGCTGCTAGCGTGGCACGCCCTCATACTTTGCTTCTGACTGGCTAGTAGTCCTTACCTAGCTACTGCGCATGTGCGACTCCCAACAAAGATTGAACAGAAGTGCGATGCCTCACTCGGTAGCTAAAACAGAGAGCTCAACACACAGGGTGAAAGGAGGAACAACGAAAATATCATGTTTTTTTTTTAATTAAACCATGTAAACCTATTCTGGTGCAACCTCTAAATAAATTATGAACCTGAAAATGAGCATAATATGAGCACTTTAAGATGCATTGGGGATTTTAGAAACTCTGCGGATTATTATGTAGAACTCTTTGATGTCATTACATTACAGCATTCCATGTTGTTCCCCTAATGGCCTTCTAAACTAGAACAAATCAGATTATTTACAGATTCATCAAGAGGCAGGCTTTCTACAGCCTGCATTACATGCTAGTAAATGGACTAGGGCTGTCAGCGTTAACGCGTTAATCGCGATGCGATTAAGGGCCGACGCGATGTGATTAATTTTTTTTAAATCGCATGCCGCCATTTATTAATTTATTTTACACTTCACTCTGCTTCGCGTCGTGCCTAACAGGCTACTATTTTGACCCTTTGCAGCACCGTTACTTATCATCAAGCTGCCACTTCCTCCTAACACATCCTGCTGCTGCAGGCTGCAGGCATGATGGAGATAGACAGCAGCAACACAATCTGAATGGAGCTTTTTATTTTCCAAAACTCCCGGCTAAAACACGGCTCATAGACAAGTTGAAAGCCATATGCACGTTGTGTAAAGCCGAATTAAAATATCACCGAAGCACGTCAAGCTTGAGCTACCACCTACGGAGCTAAGCATAGTAGTACAGTTAACGTGATGCTACCCGCTAGCATGCTGGAGAGTGCTACTTGCCGACCTGTGGATGAAACCAAATCAAAAATTACTACAGCTCTTGCGTAACGGGTGGCAACTAAATGCAGACCTGTCAGCATCGTAGAGGACTCTGGTCTTAAAGATGTACTACGGTTGGCATGTTCTGACCTGTCTCGTTGCCGTCAAGAGAGACAGTAGTTTCACCATACAAAGCCTGTACCACACGGAGAAAGCAGCCACACTGGAACAGCTGCAAGGTGCTGCAAACGCTGTCTCATTAACCGGTGATCACTGGACGTCAGTGAGTAATCAACATTATTTAGGAGTTACTAAACACTATATTGACTCTACTAAGGATAGGGATTTTTAGTTTTTAAGTTAGGTACTTGGAGGAATTGTGCAATAATGACAGATTCACACATTTTTCTTTTGTTTACAGTAAATAAATAATTACAAATCTTAAAATTAAGTTCATAAAGTAACTTTCTTTGCATTCATTTGATTCCCAATCAAGATACACTGGTAAAAATTGCTTTCGGTTGTTAATATGTACTTAAAAACTGTTCTGAAATGCAAAATAATAGAATTTTAATCATGTGATAAAATATGCGATTAAGCGCGATTAACTATAGAAATTCAGCGATTAATCGCGATTAAAAATTTTTTATCGTTTGACAGCCCTAAAATGGACACATGAAGCCTGTTCAGCATTGCGTCGTCGCTGCAGGTCAGTAACATGACTGTTTCACATCAGACACCAGCAGGTGTAGGTACCACACACACACACACACACACACACACGCACATGCACGCACGCACGCACACACCCACACACACACACATGCATTGGGCTTGCACACAGATTTGAGGGCATATACATTTGTTGAACAGCACTTGTACTGTGGGCCAAATGTCTCGGTCAACAAATAGTCACCAACCATTTCACGACATAAGGTACTGCATAATCAGGACTCCCTAAAACATTTAGGTGAAGTTGCCTCTTGACTCAAGATGCAAGTTAGACTCATGTTTGAATGCATATACTGTATGTATGTGTATGTGTGATTGTAATTGTGTGTGAATATCTATGCTACCCGGTAGTTTTAGTGTATCCTCTGACTTGAATGTATCATGTTACCAGTCAACTATATTTTACAAATATCTAGGTAATCAGCTATTTTTATTTTTGTCTATTTAATTATTCATACCCCCCACCCCCTCTTCTATTTTCCTTGATTATTATCTTTTCACTTTACTGAGTTTTGCTAAACCAGTCATAGAAAAGACACAGTTTCAGAGTGCAGAATAAATACAGCACACATTTAGATTATCATAAATGGACTCTGTTCTCTGTACCGAATGAATACACAGTCAAACACCCACATTCACCGTGGAAAACACATAAAACAAACACTGCCTTCACACACAGTGTTCACAGTGAGAGATTCATGTCAGCCTCAGGCTAGTCTGGTTTTCTGGTTTTCATGGAGGAAGAGACTTAACAGATAGACAGAGAGACACAGAGAGAGGGTAAAAATACAGAAAAGTATGAAAATTCCGAGAGATGTAGGTTTTTTTGTTGGTCTTCTCTGTCTCTATCTGAGGAAGTGTGACAGGGGTTGTGTGTGTGAAGGTGTTTGTGTTTGAGAAGAGGGTGGTAGAATGGGACAGTGGGTTTTATCTCTTTCTGTGTGTGTGTGTGTGTTTTCCTGTATGACCGCTGAGAGAGTTCATCCCACGCTGAGCATTTCTGCTGAATCAGTGACTAGTCACCTCTCCTAGGAGGGTAAACAACACATTAACACACACAGATACACGTGTACACACACAGACAGCCGATGAGACACACAAAAACACCTACAGAGTTACACACCTTCATTTTACAAACACACAAATGCCCACGATTCATACACAAAACATGAAAGAATGTCAAGACATATAGAAACATGCAGCCACACACACGTTGAATACATCCATATTCATTATATCTGGATTTTGAATGATTCCGTCTAAACCTTTATACAGAGTACTACTGTATGTTCACACTATCATGCAGCCTTTCATTATTGTGATGATTTTTTATTTATGGTTGAAACCAAGCGAGGAAGTCAGCACTGTTGCTGTTTACAGTGTACTTCCTTTTCCTTTGGTGTCATGTTTTTATAATGCTCCAGAAGGGGGTTAGCCACGTTCAAGTTTATTGCTATAGTTCTTTAAAGGTACTTTCACAGTGAATGGCACGTGAATGAAAACTGCTGCTATAGGGTTCTCTGTGGTTTGGATCTTAGTATGTTGTGCGTCTGCTCACTCCAAACAGCTCTTAACTTTTCTGTACCTGTCATCAGGGGCGTAGCACAAAATTCTGGGCCCTGTAGAAAGGCATTTTCTATGGGCCCCTCCCCGCATCCACAGCTATTCATTCTAGCATCTTTTTGGGCCCTCCTCACAGGAGGGCCCTGTGTACTCAGTCCCCTTTTTCCCCCCAATCCAACGCCCCTGCCTGTCATAGAGTGTTTAGTCATGTTGGAACCAAAGGCAGGAATCAAACATGGCAGAAAAGAAAAACTTCACTGCATGAATGTCCCACATGTCCCAATGATGGGACAATGAAACCAGCCCAACATCCATAGGAATTACATCTTTACGATTTACCTCCAGTGTCAATATTCAGTACCAAAACAGGAGATAGTGTGGCCTTTATGCAACAAGATCGGTAGCCTGGTCCTACCAGACTCTGGTACATTTCATTTGTACAGAGAGTCTGGCCACTCTCCATTGACAAGTGTTAACTTCCTTGAAGGCGGGTACTCTGTTGAAGTTTAAAACTATTGGATCTGCCCAGAGCCACTCTGGATTTGTCGTCGGCTTAGCATAGCTAGCGTTCGCCTTAGCCAACTCCTTCACCACTAACGGAGCGTGCTGGAAAATCTAATTTTTCCCGAACCCCGTGGGGAGGAGGGCCACAACATCATGGCCACCAACAAAACTCAGCAAAGACTGTTCTTGCTCGGGCTTTAACTTCTGGATATTCTGCAGCGTTGCCACAATGGACCGAATGGCTTCGCTTGCATCTTTCTCCGCCACCATTACGGAACTCACCGAAGGTTACCGAACCTCAACGTCATCGTTCTCAGCCACTCCCTCTGTTCGCTGATTGGACCGGTAAAGATTTGACCGGAGAAAACCCAAGAATATACCGCAAACCCAGACGTAGTACTGAAGGAAAATGAAAACTGAGCGGAAGTACGTAGCCAGGCTACAAGATCAGGGTGGTGAATGGTTAAGTGTGTAGCACATCTATCTTTTTCGGCAGCTGACAGAAGTTTGTGAACCGTCACAGACGCCTTTTTATTAAGTTACAACAATATTTCTGTAACATTAAAGATGGGGTTTGTTAACTATTTATAATATACACTTTTTATATGCTGTTTAAAATAATCTTTACACCCCCACAGCAATAAATAATTTATGGGCTCCGAAAAAGGAGTGAAAAAGATCTGACATCTGTAGCTGCTGTAATCCTGTAAAAACGCCCACCAATCACTGCCTCGTGGTCTGCTTGGAAAGAACCAATGAAATGCCTCCTTGCCCAGCTGTGCATATTCTACCCCTCCAGTGTACGAGCCTGAGCTTAATGCACGTGGGCGCTGCATTGCTAACAGTAGTCATGTTTGTCTTAAACATTCGGTATGATACGATAATATTAGGGGCCCTATCTTGCACCTGGCGCAGCACAAAGCCTGACATAAGTGTCTTTGCTAGTTTAAGACTGACGCAGTTGTCAATTTTCCGTCCAGCGCCCGTTTAAATAGCAAATGCACCGCCCATCTTTGTGCCCATGAGCGTGCTGGTCTTACACGGAGGTGTGTTCAGGTGAATTCTTGGCTAAGTACAACCCTTTTGAACCATGCGCCTGGCACACGGACCCTTTTTTCCGCCGTCAAACTAGCAACAGTGGATTTGGACATGCCATAAACGCACCTGCGCCATGCGCTTCATGCCGTGCGCTTAGATCGTTAAAGTAGAGCCCTAGGTGTTTAATTACCAGTGAATGAGGAAATTGCAATCCTTCCTGCGCTCTGCTCTGAAGCAGTGACACAGCAGTGTTCGTGCACATCTGTGTGTGGGGCGGAGCCCCGAGGAGATGCTACTTTCAAATCTTGCTAGCTTTTCAACATTACCAACCCTACCTTTAACCATGTTGTAGTTGCCTAACCTTAACCCTGAGAGTTAGATGAGAAAATCAACACCACTCTAGTGCTAGAGTAGCTAGCCTGGGCTGTGTCCGAAGGTTCAGAGCTCTAGAGGTTCTGGAGAGCAGAGCCAAGTTTGCTGTTTCCCCTCCTTCCTAGTCTTTATGCTAGGCTACGCTAACTGGCTACAGGCTGGAGCCAAAGATTCACTATAACTAAAGATAGTGTATTACACACTTCCTGTCTCCTACATGGGCGTGGACCTCATTTGAAAGCGTAGTGAATTTTTTCTTGTGCTAACATTAGACATTTACATAGTTAAGACACATTTAGCCTCATGAAAATTACTTTTTTTAGGGTGTTTGCGAACGTTGACATTAGCTTATCTGTGTTTTCGCGATCTCGCAAGAGTTTGTTCCTAAGACAGAAACAGGTCTCGAACAAAGTTAATTTTCTAATTATTATAGAAATTGACTTTTTGGAATTCGACATACAGTAAAAAAGTAATTTAATGTAATCCAGGGTTTTTGCAAATTGTTTAACATCGACGTTATTATCTGCAGATGGTGTTGATGAAAAACATTTGCACTAAATTTGAACCCTTCAGGGCTCCGTCGCACCAGCATTTATGACAGAAAGGTAATGGATTTAAAAGAAAAAAAAAATCAAAAACTGCCGATCCCACAGAAAGCTAAACTTTGGTGAAATCCAAAATGGAGGTAGTTTTTATTGGTTGTGTTGCACCATTCAATTTCATATAACCCTGCTCTGCCAAATGATAAGCAACACCAATAAAGTTGTCTTTGTATGCTATTTTGCCCCGAACACAACCCAGCTTCCACCACCACCAAGAAGCTTGGTGATGTAGTGACTACATGCAGGTAATGCAGTGCAATTTCACAGGGATGTGCAAATTCGTGATATGAAAGGCCCTCAGACAAACACAGCAGATAGACACTGACATACATTATCACAAGCAGGAATCGAGAATAAAACAAAGGATTGATTTTCAGTTCATAAATAAAGATTATTTTTGATGTGGGTGTACCAAGAAGTTAAACATATGACTGCTTTAAAGCATTCCTCTCAGCCATTAATTGTGCTTCATCTTATATAAAGTGGGTTTCAGAGGAGACAGCATCAGATGTGTCCTCCGGTGGGGGACAGGAGTGAATGCATTCTGAGGTCCGGCATATATTCAATATTTGTACAGCTGCGCGGTAACAGGCACATATTCATTCACCCTTTTCCCTCTCTTTCTCTCATCTGATCATCCCTCCTGTTCTTGTTTACTGAAGAATATGGAAGGTAAATGTCAAGTGTGTCACTTCTCACTGTCTCATCCTCTCTCTTCTTTCTATCCTACCTCTACCTGTCCATCTTTCTTCCTATTACACATCTTTACAGTCCTCTCTCATATTTAGTTTCTCCTCTGGTATACAGATTTTCTTACTTTTCTTTCTTTATGGCTTTCTGTATTTCTATATTTTTCCTCTCTGTTTGTATCACTGTATCTTTCCGTTTTTATAATCTTGCTTAGCACAGGCCCAGTTTGTCCCTCTGTTAATAATTACCAGTCTCTCTTTTCTCTCCCCATTTGTCTGTCATTTTCACTATGTCTTGATTTCCTATGCCTTCTCTCTCCTCCTCCTCTTCCACTCTTAATGTATCTCTTTCTTCATCTTGGCAACTCTCATAGTCTCTTCCTTTTTGTCTGTCTGGCTATCCTCCTTTTCTCCCTGCATATAAAAATTATATATCTCTCTCTCTTTCTCTCTCTCATCCTCTGTTGGCAGGCCCATATGCTTTGAGCCACAGAGAACCACTGAGCACGTCTTTTTTTGTATTGGAAAAGCAGACGTCTAGAGAGAGACATTGGCTCCCTGCTTATATCACATCACATCAGTGCAATTTGATACTGGCAGACAGATTATTGGAGGAAGCAATCGCAGAGGACTGATATGAGTCATTGCATATTTGTCAATGCCTGTCAGCTAGAGCATTGCATTGATAATCTTATTTGTTTTACTAGTTATGTATTTTCTTAAATGTGCAGTGGCGTAAGTCACTGTAAGTCAAGTTATAAAACTGGCTTTTATCTTACAATTCCTTTAATTTCTCCATTGAGCAGAAATACACAGTTTTGTTATAATAATGAAGCTTAACGTAAATATATTCAGGAAGACTTCTATGCTTCTCTCTCTCTCTCTCTCTCTCTCTCTCTCTCTCTCTCTCTCTCTCATCAGCTGACTCTGGGCGTTCCCAACCAACCAGATTATGCCACGATCTCCGTGAGCTATCGCATTGTTGGATTCAAACTTTAAATGTGTTCTCCTCTCTGCTGCTGTCAGTTGTCATTTCAAGCTAAATCGATGTGACCCTCATCCACCCCATTCACCTCCAGTTCTGACCATTCCCAGCACCCAGGGTTCCTCATGAGAAGCGGGGGTTATTCCTGTATATACATGGCCTCTAGTCTATACCCCTTATAAATTGAACATTGCGATGGAGTCTAATTGCCAAAGACGCTAACATATCAACCTATTATGCAGCATGTTAATTAGACTTATTTCACTTTTAAATGAAGTCTCCCCCGATTGAAATAATAATAATAAACTTTATTTATACAGCACTTTAGGCATAAAGTAAATTACATGGTTAAAACCAAGGGGGTAAGCGAGCATCTGGAAAACGTACCTCCTGTGGGGAGATTCTGAGGCTAAAAAGCCATCACCTTCTGCTAGCATTCCATTGACTCCCATTTATTTTGGCGTCACTTTGACAGCGAATTGACGTAACAGCCGTTTTTTGTAAAAATAGGCTAACGATTGCGTCATGACCACGGGACTTCCTGTCGCACAGTAGAGAAATTACCGTATAGTCAGGAGAAGCTCGCAGGCAATCTGGGGGACGTGGAGGCATACAGTCAAGGGAGAAGCCCATAGAGAGTCCATGAAAAGCATCGGAACAAAATATTTCAGCAACGTTTTAATGGATTGGAAATACTTCGGTATGTGGCAAGTGAATTCATATGAAGTAACATTTCGATTTCTCTTGGTACGGCTACACAAATTTCAGACAGGTTGCTCACGTCACATCTACGTCGTCAAGCTCAGTTTGAGGTTGCGCAGTACGCAGTGCTTTTAATTGACTTCACTGGTCTCCGTCGAAGTCTATGGCGTCGCTGTGTCCATTTCGTTCACTGTCTATGGTTAAAACAGATTAAAACAAAGCATTTTAGGATAGCAAAAACATAAAATCTGACAATCAAAAAAGAAACTTTTTCTAAAAGATTTGGAGAAGTGATTTCAAAGATGTCCCTGATTCTGCAAGTCTCAGATCCTCAGGCAGAGAGTTCCAGAGCTGAGCGGCCCCGATTGCAAAAGCCCGGCCACTTTTACCCGGATTTTCTACCAGGCACGTCTGTGCTGCATTCCGGCTGCCCCGCGGTTTTGTTCCGTCCTTTGCCATGTGGCATGCAACACTGGGAGCACCTGAGTAGCGGAACGTCTGGCCTGCCAACTCGCAGATTTTATTGTCTCTGCAAGTATCTACAGATCACGTGTTTATTAGGCTAGTATCTACCTTCCACTCTAAGCACTCCTGCAATTAAACTCAATGCCTTCTCTTTTCTCTCCTTATAAAAATGATCTGTGGTGCCTCAAGTTTTTCCACCTCTCAAGATCTATCTCTCGTCGTCCATGGTGTTGTAAAGGAGACATCTAAGATATTAGTTGGTAAAGGGACTGGATGCTCTAACTGTTCTATTTCCTCCCTGGCAGTCCGAATACTCTGTGGCTCGCGTGAAAATAGACCTAAAATAGAAATAGCGAGAGCATCCAGTCAATTGCTACTCCCGTATGCTCTGGCTCATAAGGGAGTAGTAATTCAGCAATGTCACTGGATGCTGAACCATGATGTGCTTTAAAAGTAATCAGTAAAATCTAAGGGCATTTTCATATTAGGTCCAAGGAAAACGACTTTATGCTGGGATACTGTAAAGTGATCACACACACTATAGCTACCTGCACGAAGTCCCAATTACAATCAATTCATAGCCTTGATATCAATTAATATTAAACCCTTTTTTTATTGTCATTGTCTTTGCAGCCACACCAGCAAAGATCATAAGACTGTCATAGAAAAAATTCTACTTGTTTTGTCAATTAATTTCTCTTCATTAAGCAAAATGCTTTCCCTTTCCATTAGATGAGTCACAATTTGAGGAAGTCAAATCGGTGTGTAATTGGGAACTAGTGACC
This sequence comes from Sander lucioperca, assembly GCF_008315115.2. Classification (NCBI taxonomy): domain Eukaryota; kingdom Metazoa; phylum Chordata; class Actinopteri; order Perciformes; family Percidae; genus Sander; species Sander lucioperca. The sequence goes on along the minus strand of NC_050179.1, from coordinate 25,176,579 downwards.
TAGTGTGGCTGAGCTGGTAAATGTCATATTAAAGAAGTTAATGTGAGTTGACAGAAACCAGCGTTAATCATTCAGACCACGATCACTCTGACCCACAGGCATATAGCCTCAACACATACACACATCTGAACTATGACACGCACATAGGCTTTCAGATGAATCACTGATATTATGCATACGCACAAATCCATCTTCGTTTTGTATGTGAGGATGAGGACAATCGTCTACTTTAATCGACTTGCATATGTTTGTTATTTGAATCCCCTAAATATGTCATAGTCAGCGCTGTTGCACTGGGCAGTTGTGTTTTCTCCCGTGTTTCCCCTCCCTCTCGTGTTTCTGTACATGTTTGTGTTTGTGGGCGCCTCCTTCGTTATGGGCTTCTGGCGGAGTAACACACCTGACGCTCATTTCCAATCAACACACCTAATGATCTTTTCCAATCAACCATCCTGGTTTCCTGATTTTGGCGGCCAAATTATTCCTATCTCAAGTGGTAGAGTAATTCGGCCAACTCTGAATTTAGAATCCAGGTGTGTCTAGTTTATGATCTTATGATCTCAAGTAATAGCTAGTTTGTCTCAGAATTTCAACCTCGCCGTCTGGATCTCCACACCAGGTCACATGTCTGCCCTTCGCTCCCATCCTGTTGACGTGGGTATCACTTTAAGACACACCCATACGTGGCCCATGTTTGGTGATAAACGGCCCAGGTGTGCATGGGTTCACTGGTTTACATTGATTGGAAGGGTATCCGAACAGCCTTGCCCTGGAGATATAGTCTCTTCACTCAGAGAACCAAGGTTACCTCGGCCCTGGTTTTAACATTTTCACATTTGTAAATATAACACTTACCTTTAATCCTCGGTCCTTTTTGAGTCAGACCACAAAAGTAAAAAACTGTTGTTGTTAATAAATGTACACTGTAATTTAGCCTTAATGGCGGGAGTCGTCTGTGATCTTAATCCCATGTGAATCTGCCATGTCTGTAATTTGTCAATTAAAGATTCCACCACAAATTACCGACCATATCCCCAAACACAGAGGATGTGTGATACTATTAGTCCCGTGTGAATCAGCATTTCTGTAATTTGGGGTCGTAATGGCCGCGTTGGCAATTGACAGAGCCTTGGCATCATATATTGGGGATAATATCAGCAAATTTGGATAAAATAACAGACTACACAGCCAAAAAAGGTTTTCTGGATTCCTGGGATGCGTCCATGTTGGGCAGCCCACTGCACATTAGTGTTTCCCCTTCTGGCCACACCAATGCGTTCCCACTCAGGCCATAGACTTTACATTAGTATGAGGTCATGCAAAAAAAATTAAAAAATCTTGGCCTAGTATACAGTATATAAAACCTATAGATTAAATATTAATAACATATTGGGCGCCTGGTTAGCTCACCTGGTTGAGCGTCCCCCTTATGTACAGAGGCTCAGTTCTTGTCGCAGCGCCAAGGACTCAATTCCACCTGCTGCCCTTTGCTGCATGTCATTACCCCTCTCTCTCCCCTTTCCTGTCTTCAGCTGTCCTATTTAATAAAGACCTAAAATGGCCCACAAATAATCTTTAAATAAAACTAAAACAAAAAAAACATTTATAATAAAAGAGTAATGAACAACCTTGTTTGCAGTTTTCTGTCATGTCAGGAACTGCTTGTGCTCTTCAGCGCCACCTCCTGATGTCACTGATTGCCTTGACACATTACTCTCTATAGCCGGGTTTTTGACCGCAGGAACTTTCCTCCGGAACTAGGAAGCTTCTGAGAAACTCATTGTGTTTCAACCACGGTCTAAATCTAGTTCTGGGGACATTTTTCAGGGACATTTTACCGCCCAAAAAGTCCCTGATCCGAGTACAGGTAAACTGCGGGGTGGGGTTTGCAGGGATGACCGGTGCTGATCGGTCACGGTCGGGAAGCCAAAGCAGGAAAAGCTAAAACTAAGCTACTCTAAGCTTTTATATTGACTTTCCTTTTAGTGAAATACTGAGTACTGAGTTCCCTCTGGTAACAGTTACGGAGAGTAGGCTATACATCTAAGGCTTTTATTGTGAAAGGTAAAAACGGAAGGAATGGTATATGGTATCTGGTATGTGCTGCCTTTGTCAAGTTTGAAAGGAGTAATAAACATTGCCATCATATAGTCTATGGTTCAGGGTACAGAGTCCTCATAAGTACAGGTGTGACATGATTGGTTGATACCTCTATTCGGGGTACGTATTGGAAAAAAAAAAATTAAAAAAAATCGACCCTCTGTATCGCCGCGAAATATTTGCGTTCTTTGTGAAAATATTCATGACAAAAACAACAGTTTGAAAAAATATATCGACATCAGAATTAATCACCCAAACAAAACGCCTCCCATGTGTAAAGGCCTTTATATGCTTTAGTGAGTTAGCATGCTACGTTTTAACTAGCACTAAGCACAAAATACAGCTGAGGTTGATGTGGAGGTATTGCCGTTGCCATCCCTAGAGCCATGTTGGCTAAAAATCATCAAAGTTGGGATATGAAGTTTTTATCTGCACACTATTACTTTAATTATTAATTACACTTTGCACTAACCTTCATCCTGGACTATACATCTGCCCATTGCACATACTATATATTCTTTGCACATTCTGCACTCAAGCCATTCAGCTCAACCCCTTTTTCTTTGATTATGCAACAGTTATTTTTTATGTATACATTGGTTTTCTGTATTTATTGTAGGGCTGTCAGTATTAACGCGTTAATCGCGATGCGATTAAGGGCCGAGCATAACGCGTTAATTTTTTTTAAAATCGCATTAATCGCATGCCGCCATTTATTAATTTATTTTCACTTCACTAGCAGGCTACTATTTTGACCCTTTGCCGCACTGTGCCATACTTCCCTGTAACACATCCTGCTGCTGCAGGCTGCAGGCATGATGGAGATAGACAGCAGCAACACAATTCTTTTATTTTCCAAAACTCCCGGACGGGTCGAAAGCCATATGCACATTGTGTAAAGCCAAATTAAAATATCACCGAAGCACGTCAAGCTTGAGCTACCACCTACGAGCTAAGCATAGTAGTACAGTTAACGTGACTCAGGTTGATGCTAGCGGGCTCAGGCAACGCACTATTTTGGAGAGTGCTACTTGCCGACCTGTGGATGAAACCAAATCCAAAAAAAATACTATCACTCTTGCAAAATGGGTGGCAACTAACTGCAGACCTGTCAGCATCGTAGAAGTCTTAAAGACGTACTACGGTTGGCATGTTCTGACCCGTCTTATACATTGCCGTCGAGGGGGACAGTAGTTTCACGCATACACAGCCTTTACCAAGGCACATAGCATGTAAGTGTACTTATTGTTTTAATAAACCTTTTTCTGATTCTAATGTGCTACTATGTGTCCTTGCCCAGACACACAAATTGCACTCAGGAAGCTTACTCATCTTCCTTGCGCATGACCTATGATTCTCTGCATGCTTTCACAGACAGGTAAAGTGTGTTCACCCACCCACACACCCACACAGACGAGGATACTGTTTTATAAATGGTGAAGACTGAGTTGTTGCACCTTTAACATAAGATGGCCAAACATGATAAAATGAGTAATGTAACTCTGCTGGTAAATAATGAATAAAGTCATGTAGGTATTCTTTTTAAATAAGCAATGTCAATTACATTATTTAAGTAAGTTTCCTGTCATTTTCTCAAAACTGCTGTCAAACACGTGCCAGTCTCGCACATTGGCCTGACAACCACACGGGTAAGGACACACTTACAATTAATTTGTCTTGATGGTTGGTGCATACATGTAACAAACATATTGAACTGTAATATGAAAAAACTATAAAATAAAATAACTATAAATACAGAATTTAATATATACAAAATAGCTTTTTAACATAAGAAAAAAGAGGCTGAATGGATTGAGTGCAGAATATGCAAAAAATATAGTATGTGGAATGGGCAGGTGTGGCTTATTGGGTTAATGGGTCAGGTAAAGTTAGTATTATACTAATTAGAGGGTTTAAATGAATGTGTGCGCTGATACACGAAAATTAAGTAAATGAGGATCACAGGTTAGTCTTGTATTTTAGATAGAGTGATTCGATGCTCCTGCCGTAGATGCATTAATGTCTTCACTGACTCGCAAGGGCGCAGCGCCTGCTGCATATCATTACTGTTAACATGTGCATAAATCTAAATAAAGCTCTAATTTTATCTCTGAGTTCAGTCATGAGAAGTCATGAGAAAGTAGATGCAGTAACAAAGTTCTAGCCAACAATTAAACCAGATAGAAGAGACTTAAACAGACCTTTGTAACTGAAAGATTGTTGGTTTGCTTCCATAATTTAACAGTATTGACAGTACTGTGGCTCGATAACAATAACATCATCTCTGCACCAGAGGATGTAAAATACCTGAATGCCTGCCCGAAGCCACACTAAAAGTGCCATTGTTTGCACAGAAATACAGTAACACTCCATACAGCGTATGCAATGCTGTTAAATGTTCGTCTTAGGGCCTGTAACATTACCCCTAATGATGTAGCCTATAATGCTTGTATGAATACACTGTGGTGCATTCAGGCAAGTACTGTATAGTTGAAAGTGACCTATTTTAAGTTTAAGTTTGATTGGTCTTGGACGGGCTAGACCCACCTGATTTTCTCTTTGCCCACGCAAACTGTGATTTCTGCCTACGCAACTGCTTCACACACAAACACAACAACAATGAAAACATCCTTCCTGCTTCTTTATATTGTTTGTCGCAAGGTCACTTCTCAATGCATCCATCATCTGTATTTGTTGAGGAGAGATGCTGGCTTCCACATGTAGCTCTGCGTAAGAGTGATTGCATGTGCGTTCATTATATTTTCCACCAACACATTATCCCTCCCAGCGCATGAAAAAGCGATGCTTGGTCAGGTGCCTTTGCAGTTTGTTACTGGTGGGATAAACGGTTGTCTTTCAAATTCCCACTGCACGCAATAGGATAGCGCTACAACCAAGCAGAGCAACGAAGAAGGTAACGGAGCTAGTTGATAGATTAAACTTTTGCCGTATGCGGTTGGCAAAACTCCAAACACATCTTCCTTTTTTAAGAATGACTTCAGTGCAGTTCTTTGTTGTTTTCTCAAAGAAAAGCTTAACTCCAAGTCTTCCAGAGCCAAAGCCAATTCGAAAAACCGCTGTTCGCCAGCAGCAGGCAGCAGCCATAAGCCCGCCTACCGACTCTACACACGATGTGATTGGCCCGGCCAGAGTTTGTTTTTTCCAGCTCGCAAGCCAACGGAGAGTTGCTAGACTGACCCTGGCTGCAAATTACATTTGCTGCCGCTAGGGTGCATCTAGATTTCTAGACTAACATACTGTATGGGTTTTCTTGAAATAATATTGTCACAAATGACTGATAACTGTTTATGGAATAGATCTGGCTATTATCTATGTTCTTGCAACTAAAGTGACTAAAGAACAAAATGACTCTGTTCTGCACTGTTTTTCTCACTTTAGACAGCTACATGAACTGCCTCACAGGGTATAACTGTCTGTTTTGTACTGTAGGTGTTGAAAATCGCCTGGTCCCAAACTCTACCCCTCTGGTTTCAGAGAATGCGATAATCCTTCTGTTTTGATTTTGGTGACGTTTTAGGTGTTAAGCTGTTAAAGCTGATAAACAGATGGTATTATGGGTGTCGCTTAGACTTGACAGACACCAGTGTGAGTCACACAGACTGTGATCGCTCTGGCACACTGACCCACAGGCATATAGCCACACACACACACACACACACACACACACACACACACACACACACACACACACACACACCTCCAGATGACTGCAACAACACAGGGATTCAGTTGTTTGAGCGTTTTATTTTATTTTTTTCAACCTTGATGACTATGACAACTACCCAGGTCACTGTTAATCTGTGGTAGGATATGTAAAGTCGAAAGTGGAAAATGCATCTTCCAAACCTTGATGCATTCGCGCTACTTATTCACAGGTCAGAAAAACTGAAACTTTTAAATTGTGCGGGTTTAACTAGCTAACATTACTGTTTTTGTACGTTTGTTGGTTAAGAGGTGCAATGTGCAATATATGGCCAGATTTTTTATTTAAAACCAGACTATAAAAATAATGTACGTAGCAGCAGGGACATCACCCATTGGTTTGTGGACTGCTGTTTTGAAGCCTTGAGTTTGGCAATTTGGCCATCCGTTGGCGATTTTTGACGAGAGGGTGTGACGAAGCGGCAGTTGGTAATCAATAGTCTCAGTGTTGTCCAGCTTGTTGACAAGATAGCATGGGGGTTGGTGAGAATGACACTAGGGACTACAGGTTTATGCAGGGCCACTCTTAGCCTAGTCTGGATCCTGGCTTGCTTGCCTCACTTCTGCTTCCTTGAGTACCTGTGCCCAACTCTGCCATGGACCCATCCATTGCAACTGTCCCTTAAATGCAGAATCTCAGTTACATTTTTGAGGATACACCAGCATTCAAAACAGTGAAATGTTTTGCGATGGAATCAAATTCATCAATGGAATCAGTGGATTCACGCATGAGTGTGAAGCCAATTGTCAAGGTGTCCTTTGACACACAAATACGTGCCATTCGGGAACAGTCCAAAATGGAGGACTTGTTAGCTTGTTATCTGGTGCACCATCCACTTTAATTTAACCCTTGCATTAGTCTGTATCCTTGGCGTTCCACTTCCGGGATTGCTCCATTGCCGACGGAAATTCCACCGGATTTCACTCATTTAGGCCGGATATCCATTGCCTTGGGCTTTCTTTGTTCCTTCCTTTGCTCCTTCCTTTGACGACTATGGTTAACCTTTTCTCAGATCTCTGCAGGGTAAATCCAGACAGCTAGCTAGCTAGTTTTCAGTTGCACGACTAAAACAACTTTTGAAAGTACACGTTCCACCAAAACAAGTTCCTTCCCAAGGCTATTTTGCAGTGGCACCACAGCTTTTTTCTGGTGCCTAGCACCGCCCAAGACGATTGTGATTGGTTTAAAGAAATGCCAATAAACCAGAGCACATTTTTCTCCCATCCTGGAATGATATGTGGACTAGCCAGGCCCTCCTCCACAGCGCCGCGGTGGAGGATGGTCTGGCAAAGCGAGACTACCCTTGCATGAAGTGTACATACTGTAGTGACACTGCAGGACAAACATAGAAGAGACTCTTGAGGAGTTCATGGAGGGAAGATGTTGCCCCTAGTTCAGCTAATAGATCACGTTCAGAAAAGGGGAGGGGGCAGAGAGAGTCTAAGGGAAAAGGACGAGAGACAAGAGAAAGACTAAAGAGAGACTTCCTTATAGCGTTCTCTTAAAAAACTAGCTAACTAGCTGGTTTCAGCTACCAGCCTTTTTATTGTTTTGGGCACTGTTCCAACCCCGTTATTAGCCTCTCTGCTAGAGGCTAAAACCTGGTATTCCGGTTGAACTGGGGAGCCACCGTCTCCCCTAACCATTTAGCTAGCTAGCAAGCCATGAGGCAGAACTGCGAGCGCTACAATATTTATGTTCCCATTAGCTACTGAGCTTACAGTCTGGCTGAAAGTACGTCACCAAGCTTAGAGTACACCGCCCAAAACACTTCGATGAACTTCGATGTATTATTTTATGGTGACACAAAACAAAAATGTAATCATAAAAAAAGAAAGCTAATTAGATCAAATCTCTGTACAAACTTTTGCCCCAACCCTTACACATTCTCTCTGTTCTATCTTCCTTTTCATCTCTGTCCTTCTCTTGTTCTCTCTCTCCTCTCACTCTGTTCTCCAGCTGTTCACTGAGCTGTGTGTTTATTTGACATATTGAACTGTTTTGAAGCCAATAACCTTTTGGCATGTCTTAGACAGTAAGCACTCCTGAAGCCTATGGAGGCACACACACACTCACATCAAATGGCATATACATTTTTAAAATATGTACCTGCATGCACACACCCATATATGAATGCAAAAAAAAAAACCACATAACACATTAAATAGACCCTGCAATAGAGGAACCACAGCTACAGTTTATGGTACTTGTGTATTTTGTTTCTACCTTATCCACTTGCACATACATTTATACCTTATCATTGCCACCATATCACCATACATTCACAACATGCTGACTAACATACTGTAAGAATAGCACTATAAAATCTAAACACAGTAAAACATTTTAATAGGATCGGTGTTAGCCACTGTGAGTCTGCATATTGCTCTTTGCCTTAACTACTGTTTAGGACTAACTAGTGCACAGTAATATACATATAATATAATGTTAATACCCATATGTATGCGTAAAGCAGCAACATAACGGGAGTATAATATTACAATCATCTGCGAGCAAAATATCATTAATTACTCAATTGCGTTTAAATAGTGTTGGGTACAACAAATTACATTTTATTATTACAATTTGAAATTCAGTTACAGTTACTATTAGGGTTGGGTACCGAAACCTGCTGGCAGCAGTTTCTAAATGACTGGTATTTACCGGACCAAATGACATAAGATTTTGGTACCACTTAAATGCCTGCGCTACACTCTGATGTTCTGAAACAGACGTTACAGGCAACAGAAGCATCACTGCATGACAATAGTTAACATTACACTTGGCAGCAGGTAACGTTAGCCTACCGTTAACTAGTAGCTGGCTTAAACACGGTTAAAATGCTTGAAGCTAAACTGTGTTTCTGACTGTATTTCACTTGAAAGGATTCCAACAACGGTATGTGCTACAGTCTGCAGCTTAAGACACATAGAAGACTAGCTGCACTTTGAGACACCATGGCCACTGCCGGAGTCAGAGTTGTAGGAAAAACAACATCAACCCTTCTGCCATGTAGTGGTTCTGCTTTTTGTCATTTTACAGCAAAACAAGGTGAAAAATGTTATTGTTAATACATTTTAAATAAATTATTTAAATTTGGCCTTAACAATAAACTAATTGTTCTTTAATGTCACAGTGTCGTTTTGTGCTCTTTTTCTTCGGTTCAGTTCAGTATCGGTTAAGGCACCGTTTAGGCAACAGCACTGTTTTAAAAGTATCGTTTTAGCACCAGTATCAGAAAAAAACACAAGCGTTACCAAATCCTAGTTACTATCCCAGCGACAATCAGGCAATTTGACTTTACTAGGAGTTTTATGAAGGGCGAAGACTGAGTTGTTGCACCTTTAACAGAAGATGGCCAAACGTGATAAAATGAGAAATGTAACTCTGCTGATAAATAATGAATAAAGTCATGTAGGTTTTTTTTTTTTAAATAAGCAATGTCAATTACATTGTTTAAGTAAGTTTCCTGTGATTTTCTCAAAAGAGTTCAGTACACTTCATAATGTGTGAAAATTGCTGTCAAACACCAGCCATGTGCCAGTCTCGCACATTGGCCTGACACCCACACGGGTAAGGACACACTTACAATTAATTTGTCTTGGTGGTTGGTGCATACATATAACAAACATATTGAACTTTAATATGAAAAAAACTATAAATACAGAATCAAATATATACAAAATAGCTGCTTAACATAAGAAAAAAGAGGCTGAATGGATTGAGTGCAGAATGTGCAAAAATATAGTATGTGGAATGGGCAGGTGTAGGTTATTGTGTTAATGGGTCAGGTAAAGTTTGTATTATACTAATTATATTGAATGAACTAATTTATGAATGTGTGCGCTGATAAACGAAAATTAAGTAAATGGGGTTTTTTTTAAACACTGGTAAAGCAATGTGATCATCCAATCACCGACTACTAGGCAAGCCTATTGTGTTAGTGTGTAGGGGCTTTATAATAATGCTCCATTGGGCTACTCCAGTTGCCTAAACTAACATGTTTGAACAATGTCACACGTGCATCATCCATCATTACCTAGACTTTCATGTGTGACAACAAAAGAAAACTAAATCTAGGCTTTAAATCCAGGAGTTTTTGGGCCGAGACTTAAAATGCTCCAAGTCCAGTAGTTGCGGCGGAGTTCTTGTTCAGCACAGTGAGACCAACTGCTGACACTGTGAGAAAGCCATGCAGGACCAATTCTTCAGACTATGTAAGACTCTGTGTCATTGTCAAGTCCAAACTTAGGAATAACATGAATATATGAATCCTGCTTTAGGTTGCAATACAAATGAGTCTCACAGGTTAGTCTTGTATTTTAAACAGAATTTTTGAACAGTGAGACAGAGTGATTCCATGCTCCTGCCGTAGATGCATTAATGTCTTCACTGACTCACAAGGACGCCGCCCCTGCTGCATATCATTACTGTTAACATGTGCATAAATCTAAATAAAGCTCTAATTTGATCTCTGAGCAACCAACAGGTCCGGGTTCAGTCCTGACCCCTCTCTCTCTCTCCCTGGAGCCTATATCCTGCTCCACATTTACATAAATGAACGATGATTGTGAATATGTGGCAAATATGCAGATGAGCCAATTATGATTGATCAGCTGATTGATTGGTGTCGTCTCTGCCGGTACTGCCCGTCCCATATGCCACCTTTGCAAGTAGACCTTCCATTCCCATGGCAACGGCTTGTCATGGCAGATGTTGCTGATTGACAGGTGTGCAGGCAGGGCCTGAGGGTGCGTGTCTGTGTGTTTCGATCCCCTCGCACACCTCTGCATTGGATGAATATACAAAACGCGAGTTAAAACAAACAATCAGAATAGGTATAAGAAAATGTGTGTGTTTTTCACTCCATTAATTCTTTAATGCTACACATGCTTTGCTTTTTTATGCTATGGTATCATAAGGAAAACATATATGTATGTGCAGATTGTGCACACACATACATGTACACACGCACACACATACACGTGAAAGCTAAACACGCGAAAACCTCCGTCTCTCATACTAATGCATTCAATCTGCAGAGGCTTTTGATTCTTTCAAGGGCACACCTGAACATTTGCCCACACACACACATACACACACACACACACAATACATACTCATATACACAGTGTATTTCCTACGCTCTCTCTCTCACATACCCCATCACCCACACTCTGTCTCTCTCTCTCAGGCCAGAGGAGACGGTGGGCCAGTGTCTAGTCCTGGCCTGACAGTGTAGGCAGGGCCAGAGAGGTGAGTGGGAGTTGATTGAGTTTGCTCAGCTACAGCCCATGGGACTGCAGACAATATTACAGGACTCACACTCTCGCCTTTGTGCGCGCACACAAACACAGACTTACACACACACACACACACGCACACATCTCAAGAGCGACTAGCTACTACACACTCAATTTAATCAGGGCTTATGTCTATGGAAGTGAGCATATGTGACCTCCTCTGTTTTCTGCGCTTTCCTCTCTGCCTGCCTTTCTGTCTATCAATGTATCAGTCTGTCAGTCTCATGGCTTCCTGTTTCTCTTTTTGTCTGACAGCCTGTCTCCTTTGATACCTTTCCCCTTTCTCACCATATCTATCCCTGTATTATATCCACCTTCAAGAAATGGCAATATAGCATATACTTTTGCAGTCCAGTATGTAACTCTCAGTTAGACAACATGAATTTTGTCATTCTACTTTGCAGAATTTTGGCCTTGATAAAAATGTCCACCTACTGTCTGCCAGAATGAAAGTGGATGCTGCTTGTATAGCGAAGCCACTTTGAAGTTGAACTTTGGGTGCAAAACCTTGTTGAAAATCAAGGTGGTCCACACCACTTTCACATTCAAAGCTCTATAGAAAAGTGTATCCATGTTGTCCGTTGCAAAGACGGGCCTTCCTTTGTTCCACTTTTGTATGACAGCCTGGTAACTGTCACATGCAAACAATTAAATACTATGACCAATGTGTGTATATGTTAAATTCTGACTGGAAATTAAAGGTGAATTGTGTATATTAGACAATGTATATATGTGTGTGTGTGTGTGTGTGTGTGTGTGTGTGTGTGTGTGTGTGTGTGTGTGGGTGTGTGTGTGTGTGTGTGTTAATGAAGTCTCTCTCAGGGAATATAATTGCAGCATTCAGGTCATTTTTCCACAAACCAATTAACAGAATCAGAGTGCTACCTTCTCCTCCTCTCGCTTGTCTTTCTGTCCCATCTCTTCTTCTCTCCTTTCGTCTCTTCCTCTCTTCATCCCTGATCGGATTCCCTCACATCTCTCCGACTTTACCTTCCACAGCGCTTCTCCTTGTTTCTGTGCAGCTTCCATCACGCATGACCTTAATGACGGTATTTGAACGCGGCGGAACAAAGGCTTTGAAGAGAAGAACGCCATGTGGGATTTATATGTGTGTGTGTGTGTGTGTGTGTGTGTGTGTGTGTGTGTGTGTGTGTGTGTGTGTGTGTGTGTGTGTGTGTGTGTGTGTGTGTGTGTGTGTGTGTGTGTGTGTGTGTGTGTGTATTTTGCCTTTGTATGGACCTTCCCTACCTTTCGCCTTCTTAGTCCTTTAAAGAGTGAATGCTAGTGATAAAGAAATAGAATTTTAAATGAAAGTAAGCACTGGCTGTGTAAATGGAAAACAAACAAAGGAGTGGCACAAAAACACTATTCCAGCCAATCGGCAACAGGCGGCGACAGTTGATGGTGGGGGGGAGGGGGAAGGCAGCATGTGAATGTGCCGTCCAGTAGTTATCTGTCCGTGAATCTGGGGGGCGGAGCTTTTGAAGGGGGGGTTGTATTTGTTTGGCAGTTGAGTTCAAATATCAACAATCGTTGCGCAGAACCACTTACTGCACTATTAAATTTATTCAACCAAAAAAAATACCTTCTTGACTGGAAAAGTTGGCTTTAAAAATACATTTCAGTTAGAGTATAAAAGAAGCTGCATTTAAAAAAAAGAACATTTTAATGCTTTTTTACTTTTAATTTAATAGTTTTTAAACTCGTATGTCATGTCTACAGCATCAACAGTAACTCAGATTTTTCTGCCTGTAAGATTGTGCACTGTCCCTGTTAAATAAACAGTGAAATAAAATAAATTATATTCCTATTCTAATCCACAGACTGTCCCTCTATTTCTAAGAAATTGTTGTCACTGAAAATTAGGCCCTATGTTCCCACATTTCTAAGTTTTTTCTTAAAATTAGGCCCTATGTTAGGGTTAGGGTTACATTCCATTTGTAGTCCATTGCTACTGGATAATAGGTTGGGTGTAATTGGCTACCAAATTGGGAGAAAGGGGGATCAAATCTGATACAAATTTATGAAAAAGGAAATGTTAGAACATAGAGCCTAATTTTGGAAAACAATCTTAGAAATGTGGGAACTGTGGGAACATAGGGTCTAATTTTGAAGAAAATCTAAGAATGTGGGAACATAGGGCTGTGGGAACATAGTGTAGCCACGCTCCCATAAATATTATGTCTGCTAAAACATAGAAACGTGACATAAATCTCTTCTCTCACTCTCTATCTCTCTCTCTCTCTGCTCACACTGTTTTACTCCAGAGTAAAGCCGAGTGTTGGCAGACTCTTCTCTCTGTCCACTTCCCTTCAGGAATAGTATTGGCATTCACCTTCGTCACCCACCCCCATCCAACTCTGAAAGTACGCAGTAACAGTCACCTTTTCTCTCACCCCCTCTTTGCCTCTCCCAACCTGCCATCCCCATTGCTTCCTCTCTCTCTCTCTCTCTCTCTCTCTCTCTCTCTCTCTCTCAATCCCCTCTGTCTTTCTCTCCCTCCATCTAAAGGTGAATGTTAGCGGTCACTGTCGGCAGATCTGCCCAGAAAATTGAATCAGCCAGCAGGTTGGGGGCCAGGGAGGCACAAGTGCCAAGCTCTACACCAATTTAATTCTCTGTGTGTGTGTGTGTGTGTGTGTGTGTGTGTATGTATGTGTGTGTGTGTGTGTGTGTGTGTGTGTGTGTGTGTGTGTGTGTGTGTGTGAGAACGTGTTGGTGTGTGTGTTTGTGTGTGTGTGTGTGTGTGTGTGTGTGTGTGTGTGTGTATAAACATTTGTCTATACAGATGTGCATACGTGTCTATACTACATATGCAGCATTGTGTACATATGGCTCTATCTTGCAGAGAGAAATAATCAAGGAACCCAGTGACAAACTGACCATAAGCCCACATCAGGAGCTCTACTATATGCTGCTGTATTATATTTTATTTTATTCTATTCCTATTGTAAAGTGAATGTAGGAAAATATTAAGTCGGACAGTGAAGAACAAAAACAAGGGTGATAGAGACAAAATATTGCCTATAATAACCTACAACCTGCACTGTCCCATTCTCCACAAAGAGCTGCTTTCTACAGAATAAAATACCCATGATTATGGGTTTATTTTAGTTTTGTTTACTTCACATAATATGTACTGGTGTCTAATAAAATGTGTTTACAACTCCAGAAGTGACCAAAAAAACAGGAGATACTCTGTATTTATATATACTCTACTGTATTTCTGGAATGATTTGTGGTGCAGTCTCTACATAGCAAATCATTTTGACCGTTTGCTAAACCACTCCCCTGAACAGTGATTGTCCAATCATAGCTTAGCATCGTAACAAGGCACATCTGAAGCCTGTACTACGAAGCAAGATTTGGCGTTAACGAGGTAACTTCAGGTTCAACCCAGGGTTTTTAGAGGGAACTGAAACATCGCCGCACTGGACGCTAGTTAACACTATACTTAGCATCAGGTACCGTTAACCTACTGTTAGCTAGCAGCTGGAGTAAACGCTGTTAAAATGCTGACAGCTAAACGGTGTAAAGTGTGACTGTATTTCACTGTAGAGGATTCTAACACCAGACTGTAGCTGCCGTTGTCTGAAAAACACAGACTCAGCCTCGCCTCAACAGCCTCGTGGTGCATTCAAAGTTATTGTAAAATACCCTTTTCCTACCCAGTGGTTGTTTTCGCCATTTTGTGCTCCTTTTTTTTCTTAGATCAACTTTTTATTGTTTTATATTTTTGAACATATAGAACAGACAAATACAATTGAAGAAGGTGCTCGTTTTTTAAATATATATATATAAAAATCTTTCGGTTCAGGCACCGTTTTAAAAGTATCGTATCATGTTGATAAGAGCATTAAAATGAGAAAAAATAATGGGACAAAAAGAAATCAAGGGATATTTAGAATAGAGAAAAATGTGCGATTAATTGCAAGTTAACTATGACATAAATGTGATTAATCGCGATTAAATATTTTAATCGTTTGACAGCACTAATATATATATATATATATATATATATATATATATATATATATATATATATATATATATAGAACAACATTTGTATAAAAAGAGAACACAACTATGATTAAGAGTGGCAAATTTGCCACTGTAAATTGTCAAATAGTGGCCTTTATTTACCTAAACTGCACAGGGTATCAGGCCTTTATTTGAAGCAGGCTTATATTAGTGACCTTTATTTTTTAATTCCTTTTGTTTGCTAAGTACATTTGGTCATATTTTAGTATGAAGCCTACTTCTTTTCTGATCTGCTCCCATTTGTGCTGTTAATCTTTTGTTACAGCTTTGCTATTAAAAACAACCGTAACACTTCCTGTATCAGTTTCAAATCAAAAGCCCTCTAGGGTTTCAGTGGGGACACAATCCCTTCATGTCATAACAAGGCTTTTATTTTGGAACGTGACTGAAATCGGACAAATATGATTCAATAGGACTTTTATTTAACCACCAGCTTTTGGTTGCAACACTTTGGTATGTGCTGCACTAGAACGAAAAGCTTGACAGCAGCTGCTCAGAAATTCATTAGATTACGACATGCACTAATTTGCGTATTTCTGATATTACTCAACAAAGCCTTTTAATGAAGGCTTTTGTATAGACCAAAGAAGTGTCATGAATAGAGAAGACACTGGAATAACTCACTCTTGTAAACTCTGTGTATTTTGAGAAAAACTTTCAAAAAAGTTAAATCAGAGTTAAAACAGAGGAATAGTTCCTTCAAGGGCACGGGAAGGGGGGTGCTGAGGGTGCTGCAGCACCTCCTGTTGGCAGGAGCTGGATTTTATATTTTTTATTTTTTTAAATAATTACTAATTCGCTGTCTGACATTATTTATATTTTTGTATATCAAATAATGAGGCAAATAGCAAAAAAAGGGTTATGGATAGGTTTGAATATAGCCTACTAAAAATGAACTGTTATAGCTGCTATAGAGGTCAAAGTGAAAGTGAGTCGACTCGGTGAGAAGCGAGCAGGCTGAGGCTAGTTGACTGCAACGTTAGTTGTACAGAAGAATATGTCACAGAAAAGGATACAAGATTTTTTCTTCCGGCATAGTAATGCGGCTAAAATTAGCAAGATTTCATCTGTAGATGTTACAGTTGATGTTTCCTCGTCCACCGCCGAGGCAAACTCTGTTGGGGCAGCTGAAAAGCCTAAGTCTGAAATAACATTAGCAAGCAACCCGGCTAATGTTTTTAGCTGTCAAAAGCCGAAATATTTCCTGGGGGGAGAAATCGTCAGACATCCATTATTTTGTTATTCAGCACCCCTGGTCAAAAATAGGTTTCTGCACGCCTGAGTTCCCTAGACAAACAATGAGGATCAGTGATTGGTCATTAGGAGCATGTTCTGCAAACTCCAAATTCGCTCCGCTCATTCACTCAGAAATATTGACAACTCTCTTCAAGGGAGAGGAATCAAAGACTCGCCAAAAAGTCAGGTTTGTTGCTAGGTGCTTTTTCTTTAATAAAGACGACCAACTCTCCTTCACTGCTAACATTGCTGCAACCACCCGATCGTGTAGATACATGCTGCATAACATCAGAAGGATACGTCCCCTTCTAATGCAGAAGGCGGCTCAGGTTCTGGTTCAGGCTCTAGTCATCTCACGTCTAGACTACTGCAACTCCCTCCTGATTGGCCTGCCTGCATGTGCCATC
The DNA here is from genome assembly GCF_008315115.2 of Sander lucioperca. Lineage (NCBI taxonomy): Eukaryota > Metazoa > Chordata > Actinopteri > Perciformes > Percidae > Sander > Sander lucioperca. The sequence goes on along the minus strand of NC_050179.1, from coordinate 25,159,768 downwards.
CGACCCCTGTAGCTCATTCAGAACGCAGCAGCTGGACTTGTCTTCAACCTCCCCAAGTTCTCTCACACTACACCTCTCCTCCGCTCTCTTCACTGGTTACCAATTGCGGCCCGCATCCGCGACACTAGTACTTACATACAGGGCCACGAACGGATCAGCACCCGCTTACATCCAGGACATGGTCAAACCATATACCCCAACCCGCCCACTTCGTTCTGCATCAGCCAACCTTGCTTGCTGCCCCCTCACAGCGAGGGAGAACTACACTCAACGAAATCCCGACTGTTCACTGTCCTGGCTCCCAAATGGTGGAACGAGCTCCCCATCGATATCAGGATGGCCGAAAGCTTACACATCTTCCGCCGAAGGCTAAAAACACATCTCTTCCGACTACACCTCGGATAAAAAAAAATAAAATAAAAAAATTCTTGAACCTGCACTTTCATATGTCTCTTTGTAGCTTTGCTTATTTAAAGCTAATGTACTTGCACTTACTACTTGTCTGGAGTTTGAACCTTCACAGTTGAAAGCACTTAATTGTAAGTCGCTTTGGATAAAAGCATCATCTAAATGACATGTAATGTAATGTAATGAAAAGAAAGTTGCTAAATCTAGTGAGAAAATTTCTAAGCTGCCAACAATTGTAGACAGGCCTATTGCAGTAGCAGTAACCTACGGGGGGCGGGTCTCAGTGAACAAACAAAAATAACCTCAAGTCACGTAATACGGTGAATTAATTAACACTGCCAGACTGCAGGGGATTCAGTAGAATCAAACTGAGAAAAATAAAAGGATTAGAAGAGAATGAGTTGAAAAGATTCTATTCCATTCTTAAGACAGACGACGAAATGTGAGGCCGAGACATAAACAACAGACAGAGAAGCAGGTGACACAGCAGCAGAGAGAAACGACTTATATCTAGACAAAGATGTGACAAGAGACAGAGAGACAGTGAGAAAGAGAGAGAGAGATAAAGATAGGCGCCTCTGGCTGTCGGGTAGACCAAAAGAAATACCGGGTGCCATGTCGCCAAAGGCTCCGTTTCAGCCAGACTGACACTAAATTAGACCCTCCACTGTCTAGTTCAAAGTAGCAAAACACAACCACAACATCAAGTGTGAACCTCCGCCTGCATGTGTTTGAAGAGAACGTGTTTTTTTTTTCTCTTTCTTTGTCTATTTTTCTTTCCGTCTTCTCTGGTCTCTAACTTCAAACTTGCCCTCTCATCTTTGGATTCTTCTTACCCTTCATCCTTTATTTGCTCCTCTCTTTAAAATCCTTCCTCCCTCCTGTCTTGCTTTTTATCCCTTTGATTCCATCTTTGCGCCATCCTTTCATCCATCTCTCCAACTCTCCCTCACATTGATCATGCTGCCCTCTTCACCCCATCTCTCTCATTCATAATTGACCAGCATTAACTGCTGCTGAGGCCGAGCAGTCGTTTAATTAGCTGACCAGCCTGCAGAGACTGCCCTTTCTGTAGTGCAAAATGTACATTACACTTCTGCTCAGAATATTCAAAATACAGAGAATTTGCTAGTCGTGTTTTTGGATATGAGGGTGATGTTCAGTAGTCAACAAATATTATGCCCACTTATGTCCCGTTCCTTCCTCTCTAATAGGAGGAGGGTTTAGTTTGGATAATTGGTGCTGGATCTTTCATGCAATACATGTTGTGTTTGTGTGTTTGTGTGACAGCAGGCCAAATCACCTGTTCAAAGTACACACATACTGTACATTTCTCTTTTCCATTGAACTTCGCTTTTCGTCCTTTTTAAAGTTCTTTCCTCTTCTCTTTGTTTCTCCTCTCTTTTCTTTTTCCTCACTTTCATCTCCTCCCCTCTAATTCATAATCTGCTTTTCACTAGTTTTGTCTACTGCGGTCTTCAGTGAGAAAATGTTTACCTGTAGCAGCCAATTATCATTTTCTCAGTCCACTCTCAAGTGGACTGAGAAAAGTTTGAGTCAGAAAATGCTTCTGACTCAAAGTCTAACAGTAGGTAGAACCACAAATGTCCAATTCCACTGGAGAAATGAAAACATTTTAGAGATATTGAGATATCTATGTATATGTACATTCAAAACACTAATCAAAACACACCTCTTCAGATTAGCTTTCCACGGGCGCCCATATACAGAAGTTTACTCCTCGACACAGCGGCTGCAGGTTCGACTCCGCCCTGCGGTCCTTTTCTGCATGCCATTCCCTCTCTCTCTCCACTTTCATGTCTTCAGCTGTCCTATATAAATAAAGGCCTAAAATGCCCAAAACATTATCTTAAAAAAAAAAGATAGCTTTCCACCTACAATAGTCTTATATATTTCTCCTGATAGTTACTGGTTTTATTGTTTTTAATTGATTTTAATATGCTTGTTTTATATGTTGGTTTTATTGCTTATCTGTTTTTAATGTGCTATATGTGCTGGTTTTACTGTAAAGTGTCTTTGAGTACCATGTAAAGTCCATCCATCCATCCATCTTCGTCCGCTTATCCGGTCTCGGGTCGCGGGGGTAGCAGCTCCAGCAGGGGACCCCAAACTTCCCTTTCCCGAGCCACATTAACCAGCTCCGACTGGGGGATCCCGAGGCGTTCCCAGGCCAGGTTGGAGATATAATCCCTCCACCTAGTCCTGGGTCTTCCCCGAGGCCTCCTCCCAGCTGGACGTGCCTGGAACACCTCCCTAGGGAGGCGCCCAGGGGGCATCCTTACCAGATGCCCGAACCACCTCAACTGGCTCCTTTCGACACAAAGGAGCAGCGGCTCTACTCCGAGCTCCTCACGGATGACTGAGCTTCTCACCCTATCTCTAAGGGAGACACCAGCCACCCTCCTGAGGAAACCCATTTCGGCCGCTTGTACCCTGGATCTCGTTCTTTCGGTCATGACCCAACCTTCATGACCATAGGTGAGGGTAGGAACGAAAACTGACCGGTAGATCGAGAGCTTTGCCTTCTGGCTCAGCTCTCTTTTCGTCACAACGGTGCGATAAATTGAATGTAATACCGCACCCGCCGATTCTCCGACCAATCTCCTGCTCCATTGTTCCCTCACTCGTGAACAAGACTCCAAGGTACTTGAACTCCTTCACTTGGGGTAAGGACTCATTCCCTACCTGGAGAAGGCACTCCATCGGTTTCCTGCTGAGAACCATGGCCTCCGATTTAGAGGTGCTGATCCTCATCCCAGCCGCTTCACACTCGGCTGCGAACCGATCCAGTGAGTGCTGAAGGTCACAGACCGATGATGCCATCAGGACCACATCATCTGCAAAGAGCAGCGATGAGATCCCCAGCCCACCGAACTGCAACCCCTCATCCACCCCTACTACGCCTCGATATCCTGTCCATAAATACTACTAACAGGATTGGTGACAAAGCGCAGCCCTGGCGGAGGCCAACTCTCACCTGAAACAAGTCCGACTTACTGCCGAGAACCCGGACACAGCTCTCGCTTTGGTTGTACAGAGATTGGATGGCCCTGAGAAGGGACCCCCTCACCCCATACTCCCGCAGAACCTCCCACAGTATCTCCCGGGGGACCCGGTCATAGGCCTTCTCGAGATCCACAAAGCACATGTAGACCGGTTGGGCATACTCCCAGGCTCCCTCCAGGATCCTTGCGAGAGTAAAGATCTGGTCCGTTGTTCCACGACCAGGACGGAATCCGCATTGTTCCTCTTCAACCTGAGGATCGACCGAACCCTCCTTTCCAGCACCTTGGAGAAGACTTTACCAGGGAGGCTGAGAAGTGTGATACCCCTATAATTGGCACACACCCTCTGGTCCCCCTTTTTGAAAAGGGGAACCACCACCCCGGTCTGCCACTCCTTAGGCACCGTCCCAGACTTCCACGCAATATTGAAGAGGCGTGTCAACCAAGACAACCCCTCCACACCCAGAGCTTTAAGCATTTCTGGACGGATCTCATCAATCCCTGGGGCTTTGCCACTGTGGAGTTGTTTAACTACCTCAGCAACTTCCACCCGGGAAATTGACGACAATCCCCCATCATCCTCCAGCTCTGCCTCTACCATAGAGGGCGTATTAGTCGGATTTAGGAGTTCCTCAAAGTGCTCCTTCCACCGCCCTATTACCTCCTCAGTTGAGGTCAACAGCGTCCCATCCTTACTGTACACAGCTTGGATGGTTCCCCGCTTCCCCCTCCTGAGGTGGCGAACGGTTTTCCAGAAGCACCTTGGTGCCGACCGAAAGTCCTTCTCCATGTCTTCTCCGAACTTCTCCCACACCCGCTGCTTTGCCTCTTTCACGGCAGAGGCTGCAGCCCTTCGGGCCCTTCGGTACCTTGCCACTGCCTCCGGAGTCCTCTGGGATAACATAGCCCGGAAAGACTCCTTCTTCAGTCGGACGGCTTCCCTGACCACCGGTGTCCACCACGGTGTTCGTGGGTTACCGCCCCTTGAGGCACCTAAGACCCTAAGACCACAGCTCCTCGCCGCAGCTTCAGCAATGGAAACTTTGAACATTGTCCACTCGGGTTCAATGCCCCCAGCCTCCACAGGGATGCACGAAAAGCTCCACCGGAGGTGTGAGTTGAAAGTCTGTTGGACAGGGGCCTCCTCCAGACGTTCCCAATTTACCCGCACTACCCGTTTGGGCTTACCAGGTCTGTCCAGAATCTTCCCCCACCCCCTGACCCAACTCACCACCAGATGGTGATCGGTTGACAGCTCTGCCCCTCTCTTCACCCGAGTGTCCAAAACATACGGCCTCAGATCAGATGAAACAATTATAAAATCGATCATTGACCTTTGGCCTAGGGTGCTCTGGTACCAAGTACACTTATGAGCATCCCTATGTTCGAACATGGTGTTCGTTATAGACAATCCATGACTAGCACAGAAGTCCAACAACAAACAACCACTCTGGTTTAGATCAGGGAGGCCGTTCCTCCCAATCACGCCTCTCCATGTGTCTCCATCATTGCCCATGTGCGCGTTGAAGTCCCCCAGCAGAACTATGGAGTCCCCCACTGGAGCCCCATATAGGACTCCACTCAAGGTCTCCAAGAAGGCCGAATACTCCGAACTCTTGTTTGGTGCATATGCACAAACAACAGTCAGAGTTTTCCCCCCCCACAACCCGCAGGCATAGGGAGGCGACCCTCTCGTCCACCGGGGTAAACTCCAACGTAGCGGCGCTCAGCCGGGGGCTTGTGAGTATCCCCACACCCGCCCGGCGCCTCACACCCTGGGCAACTCCGGAGAAGAAAAGAGTCCAACCCCTATCCAGGAGTATGGTTCCAGAACCGAGACTGTGCGTAGAGGTAAGCCCCACCAGATCTAACCGGTAGCGCTCCACCTCCCGCACCAGTTCCGGCTCCTTCCCCCACAGAGAGGTGACATTCCACGTCCCCAGAGCCAGCGTCTGCTGCCCGGGTCTGGTCCGTCGAGGCCCCTGACCTTCACTGCCACCCATGTGGCAGCGCACCCGACCCCAGCGGTTCCTCCCACAGGTGGTAGGCCCATGGGATGGAGAGATGGATGCCACGTAGCTTTTTCGGGCTGTGCCCGGCCGAGCTCCGTGGCAAACCCGGCCACCAGACGCTCGCTGACGAGCCCTCCATCTGGGCCTGGCTCCAGACGGGGGCCCCGGGCTTCCTCCGGGCAGGGTCACTCCATCTCTTCCTCGGTCACTCATAGGGTTTTTGAACCATTCTTTGTCTGGCCCCTCACCTGAGACCACTTTGCCTTGGGAGACCCTACCAGGAGCACAAAGCTCCAGACAACACAGCCCTCAGGTTCATAGGGACACACAAACCTCTCCACCACGATAAGGTGATGGTTCCAGGAGAGGACCATGTAAAGTGCTATATAAATAAAATGTATTATTATTATTATTATTATTATATATCATCCAAAGTGCTAGACTGACAGACTAATAGACAGACTAACATCGCTCCCAAGAGCCACGCCTAACAAATTATGGTCATGCAACATTTGATGCCTGTGAAAACTTGGTTTTAAAATGTTTCTTCATAAATATTTATGATCGTGGCCTTTATGAAGAGGGGCAGTGTCACTGCACATTTTCAGGACAGCAAATATTTAAAAATGTAATCAGAATTTAGCAACATTGCTAAATATTTCTTCATCAGATATTCTCAGAAACAAATTTTAGATGCCTGCTAAGGTCAAATTCTTCTTCAGGTTAAAAACAGGTCTACTTCCACTTCATGGCTTTCGCTATTGGTTGCCATTCGCACATCTATTCTAGCTATTCTATTCACACATCCCATCAATGCATTGTAATAGTTTCTTCAGAAGTATTTGACTCGTCTTAAAGTCTGCTTCCTAGGATCTAATTGTATTTTAACATAAGTTGTGAAAAACAAACAAGAAAGAGTGCTAAGTACTTCATTTGCATGCATCTACTTCATTAACGGATTGGTTTTGTCACTTAGTCTACCTGTGTATCTGTTGTTTTCAGACACCGGAGATTTGATCATCTGTGATGTAAAAATGTAATGGCCCTTCTAAATGTACCCAACCATGGCAGCGGTGTGTTTTGTCTGTAATTATGTTACCACCTTTCTTGGATCTTTTCTCTCATTTTCCTCTTTAATAAAATGTGACGAAAAAGGTGAGAACATTGAAAACCTCATGCAGGTTCCTCACTTTTCAGACGCTGACACCTCTGGATGAACCCAAAAGAAGTAGTGTTGTTTTGGAAGCAGCGGTAAATGATTCAGACAGAGTGAAACAGGTATGAAAGAGGGAGAAGGAAGGATTCCTGTGATAGTCCAACATGCAGTTCTCTTTTCTGCGTTTAGGAGCCGCAAAGTCACATCCTCATCACCAATCTGCATTATTCTCATTTTAGATTTATATCTCATTTATAAATCTCATTTACTCATTAGTTTTATTTACGCGATTAAATGTATAAAAAAAAAAAAAATGTAATCAAAAAGATTAGTTTTGTGTGCACCCTGGCTCATAAAGCCATGTCATTTATGAGAACAGAATAGAATAAAAGTGGGTCTTTACTGTATAGGTCTTATTATAATCTTTCAGCATATTTTTATTCAAGTGGTCTGAGAGAAAACTAGACTCCTGCACCTCCTCCTTGGGGGGGGGGGAGAGAGAGAGAGAGAGAGAGAGAGAGAGAGAGAGAGAGAGAGAGAGAGTTCCTATTGGCTGTTCTACAGATGCAGATGCACGTCCCTTTGGTGAAAATTCTGCTAACCGTAGCCAAAGGCTGGCAGCTGCAGCTAATTCAAGGCTAAACTAGTAGATAAGACACTTTATAATATCCATCACTAATGAATTGTAATTTGACAGTTAGTTAAACTTAAGTTAATAGTTATTTTACTGTTAAAGCAACACTATGTAACTTTTCCCGCTTCGGTCCCCCTACAGGTTGTAAGTGGAATTGTCCATTACATTACATTATGCAAGTTTGCCAGATCGGGTAGCGGATCTGTAGTTCGAATGAACTGGACAATGTAATGTAATGGACAATTCTGCTTCCAACCTGTAGGGGGACCGAAGCAGGAAAAGTTACATAGTGTTGCTTTAACAAACAATGAAATGGCAATTAACAATGTTTACTAATTATTAGTAATGCTATAATTTGTTATTTTAACAGTTTATTGTTGCACACACCATACCATTTTATATATTATATTAATTGTAAATTAATGATTATCAAATGATTTGTAAACCTTTAAGAAATTCTTTGTAAACCGCCAATAAACATCATCCAGATGGCTATTATGAAGTTGCATATGATGATTATAATACCTTGGTAATAGTTATTAAAAACTTTAAAGCAGCCATATTATGCTCATTTTCAGGTTCATAATTGTATTTTAAGGTTGTACCAGGATAGGTTTACATGGTTTAATTTTCAAAAAACACCATATTTTTGTTGTACTGCAGTGCTCTCTCTCACTGCTGCAGATCCTCTTTTCACCTGGTCTCTGTTTTAGCTACAGAGTGAGACCTCTTTTCTTCTTCTTCTTCTTCTGTACTATCTTTGATTGCACTGCACATGTGCAGTAGCTCAGATGTAGATCATGTCAGCTAGCTAGCTCCATAGACAGTAAAAGACAGGCTGTTTCTACAACTTCGGTCAGTTACAAGGCAGGATTAGCTGGGAGACTTCTAAATGAGGGCGCACATGTAAGTAGTTCCTTTTGTAGATTATGGTGAACTTGTGTGTGTTGTAGCAGTGCTTTGCTATTGAGAACGAGGTAGCATGCTAGCGTTAGCATTAGCGTTAGCATGCTAACGAGCTAATGGTTGCGGTTAGCCTGCTCGTTTCGGCTTGTGACGTCACAAGCCGTGCCGATTTTGAACAGCTCACCCAGAGACTGAAGGCAGGACACATTCAGAAACCGTATCTCACTCTAAACAGCATGGATGGATTTTTTTCAAAGTTTGTATGTGTGTGGAAGCACCAGAGACACAAAATAACACCCCAAATTTTTTTTCATTCATTTTTCATTTTTCAATTTTTTTCATAATATGGGCACTTTAAGCAACTATAAAAAATAATTTAGATTACCTACTATCAGTGACCAAATAATAACAAAATCATCTCCTTTATAGATCAACAAGAAAAGATTGTATAGGGCCAAATTATGTTACTTGATGCTTTGATGCTTTCATCATTTCATTGTTTGTTAACAGTGAAATACCTCAGTCATGTTTAATTAACTATCATTTACTATTTGTTAATGATGGTTGTTATAAAGTGTTACTGAGATACGTTATTGTCATCCAGACAGTACATAGAGTAATGAAATTGTGTAAAAAGGAAGTCCAGTTTTTTTGTACAGGGAGCTGACTTTTGCTGTGGCAAGGCTCACGGCTGCGGCTAATTCAAGTTCATGTGTTGTAACTAGATCAAGCCTCAAATCACAGTTTGCCGCTCAAAGAGCTTCATAAAGAAAACAGGACTGCCATTCTCATAGGATTGCTGCTATATAACGGCATCGGGATGAAATGCTCTTTTGCACTATTCCATTTGCACAAACTGCATATAGACTCGGTACTACTTTCAGTATTTTTTTTTTTACTTTTTACTCTATTTGTATTATGTTACTGCCATACCACTCAGACATCACCTTGCACAAACTGTATATCCACTCTTTATTTGATCGGTATTTTCTGTAGATTCTTTACTGTATTTTGTATGTTTATATTTTGCATATTTACTGTGTAACTCTATGTTGTCTCACACGTTTATGCTTTGTCTTGGCCAGGTCGTCGTTGCAAATGAGAATTTGTTCTCAATCGGCTTACCTGGTTAAATAAAGGTTCAAAAACAAAATAATAATAATAATCAATGACTCGTACTCGTACAGGTTACTGTATGAAGCCAGTACATATGCCAATGCACCTCTGATGGGAGGGGCTGGGCAGAGACGTGAGAGTAAGAGCTGCAGGAAAAGGTCTCAATCTACTCCAAATTCTAACGTTTCTTTTGCTTTCTGCCTATTCCACTTTTAATGGTTGAACGAGTTCTTTTTTTCACTTCACTACAGCAGCTCCCACCTTTCATTTTGCTTGGAATCTTGGCTGTAGTTGGTTTAACTGTGTTTAAGCTGTGTATACTGTAGCATTGCCAGACCTATCTCCGCAGCGCTGTGGAGTAAGGTCTGGCTACACCACACATACTTTCTAGGACAGGAGAGAAAAAACGCTCTGGGTTGTTTGCATTTTTTCAGACCAATCACAATCGTCTTAGGCGGCGCTAAGCTCCAGATGCAGCGACGGTGGCTCTGCAAAATAGTCTCTGGAAAGAACTTGTTTTGGTGGAACATTTGCACCCCGCAAAAGAAAACACCACTTACAATATAAAATAAAGTTAACTGTTCACACAACACAGTAACGTAAGCTATTGAAATCAGCTGGATACACGGTTAAACGTAGTTTGCTTTTACCAATGTACCGGCGCGTGTATTTCGTCCATAGCAAATCCCCGAAAAGGTCTGTCCCAAAAGGTCCCAGTTAGAGAGTAAATGCCATAAGCATATCTTTTGTAAATCTTTACAATCATTCCCCGAAAGAACCAAGCAGGCCTTCCTTGTCACATGATCCAAATTGTCTTCAAAACTTGCCATTTTCAGCGTGTAGCTTGCTAGCTCAAAGTTTGTTGTTGTTTCCCGAAGCGAACAGAGTTGTGAGAACGGCAACACACAGAGTTTACCTGGAAATGTACTTCAGTTGATCCAGACTATATATACTGTAACACATGCTATGCAGAGGCGCAAGTGCGCTGCAACTGTGGCAAACGTGTGGCTTTCTCGTGGTACGCTGGGACACACCGCAAGGTGAAAAGGCAAGAAAAGAGGTTAAGAGGCATCTCAAAATGAAGTTGTTGTTTTTTTTTGTTAAATGATGACTGCAACAGAACATTTAATTGAGATGAAATTTCCTAGATCATTATCGGGAGAGAGAAAAAAACCTGGTTTTAAAAAAATAATCTATAGTCTTTCCACTTGGCAGATGTAGACATCTTGAATTGTCTACAGCTACCAGCAATCTGAGCAGGCTCATGTAAGCACCGTTCACACCTAGCTCACATCCCCACCTAGTGTCCCCTTGTGTCGCGTGTTCACATTCTGCTTTCTCACTTTTGGTCTGTAGCCTCCCATGTTTGAAGAATACATTGTTCCAGCCCAAAGTTATTTTTGTCTTTTTGTAAAGCATTCATCATGCTTTCTGCACCAGTTGCTTCTATAGTGTACAAATAATTACTGCACACCTTTATAATTCATAACCACCATCACAACTCTCTGGTCTCTGGATGTAACAAACCACATGCACACGCACACTCACACTCACACGCACACGCACACGCACACGCACGCGCACACACAGATACAGAAACAGACACACACACACACTGTGTCCCTCACTTGTGATCACCAGCTGTGTGATCTCAAATGATATCAAATTAAATGTGTTTGCAAAAGTTTGCAAGCAGATACTTAATGACTGCAGTTGAATCCAAATGTCCACCCTCTGGATTGCAGCCTGGGCCTCGGCTGACTTCAGCTATACAAAGAACGATGAGTCTGAAGTGGTCACTGTCATCACGTCTGCGAGGTGCCTGACCTGCTATATGGGTCAGTACTTCAAACCTCACTAGTTTCCATGGATACGAAAACAAGTTCTTGACTCTGTAACGATTTTCAATTTTTCTGAACAGTTCTCGCCTTTAGTGACATTGGCAATTAATGCAAGATATGTGCAAGGTCTGCTGCTTTACATTATAACAGAGGTAAATAATGGTGCACTAATCAACTGCTGATATTACATTCACATCAAATCTTCAACTGAAGATCTTCACATCGAAGATGGTCTGATTTTTTGTTTTTTTGTGAAGGATGCCATGTCATGCATTTTGGTATCATCAGTTTGTTATTAACTTTTCCAAAATTGCCTGAAGGTCAATGCCGTGAGAAAAATTCTATTATTACTTGAAAACACACAGTTAACAAAAACAGCTTTGTCCTACCTGTCTTTCTTTTTGTCCGCCTATTTGCCATACCCAAATGGAAAAGCTTGTAACAAAAGAACTGAAAGGCCAAAGTGCATGTATGATGAATTTGAGGTTCTTCTAGTTTCTGAATATGTGCTTGTTTAGCATGTGATTTAAACACAGCCTAAACTACATCAGTTTAAACATGGTTCAAAAAGGTGTTTTCGGTCCTTGTCTATAATAAGTCACATTTGAATAACAAGACCTGCTTTATGCGATACAATGCAAATCACCACTCATACCTTCAACATCTTGTCCCCAACATCTGTATTCAGTTTCAGACGTTATGGGATCTAGGGAGATTTTAGTAAGTGGTGTTAAATGTTTTCACTTACTTCTGTGACATTGGAAGAAAAAAAACATACTACAGCAATTAGATGGCTATAAAACCTATTACGTTCATTCAAACGTTGCTGATCATCTTTTTTCTCACGAAACACATACATTATTTGGTTGAACTTATTATTCATTCAAACCTCTATAAATCTGTCATTGATGATGAAACCACCTTGTATCCCACTTGATTTAGAAATAGTTGTCTATTTGCTCCCACACCAACACAATCCCTCCTGACTCCAAGAAAAGTGTGACAGATGACAAGAAGCATTACTGATACGTCCAGATCACAAAGATGGATGAAAAAGAACACACAAATTCCCACATAGTAACCCCAGTGATAGGGTGTCACTCAGAGCACTGTAGTTACATTTGTTTAAGTATTAAGCTCTTGAAGACACCAAAAGGAAAATAAACCCTAAAAGATCAAATAATCTTGCTCTGTGATTGTAATTATTTAACAGTTTATACAGTCAGTGCTTCTGTCACCCTAAAATCCGTGGGAAAAAAAACATCGTGGTCACTCGATGATCTTAAATTCATGATCATCAGCAATACAAACATCAAACTGTAAGGAGTGCATCAGAGCCTTACCTTGTCCGCACTGCACCATTTAATGTCACAAACAATTCATGGGAATCAGTTTGGTTATGGCCATGGTTGGATTATCCCTTTGATTGTGCCCCAAAAATACCCTCTGTCTCTTTCATTCAGAATCTATCTATACTTATTTCAAAACATCACACAACAGACAGTAAGTGAAATAAACAGACATTTAAATCAATAACTGGAAGTTAAAAAAAAAAACTTTGTTGTGTGTGTGGGTGTTTTGGTCCAATTGCACCAGCTCTGATGCTGTTTTCACTTTGTCCTTGAAGAAGCCACACACAAAAATGATTCTACGCACAAACAGTCAGATAAAGATTAGTCTCGCTTTGCCAGACCTTCCTTCACAGCGTTGCAGAGGAGGGTCTGGCTAGTCCACACAGCATTCTGGGATGGGAGAAAAACGTGCTCTGGTTAATCGGCATTTCTTTAAACCGATCACAATCGTCATGGGCAGCGCTAAGCGGCGGATGGAGATATGCAAAATAGCGGCCAGCAGGCAAGCTAACAACCCCGGCAGGCGCTAGCTGGCTGTCTCGTCAGTTTAGGAGCTTCTCAACTCCGAAAAAGTCGGAAGATATTTTTGTAAAACTGTCTATATTCGAAATATACACAATTGATTTCTCGCCTAAAAAATTCTTAGAAGTGAATTTAGTTATGAAATAGCAGATGAACATTATGAAAAGCTTCCAGTTGTTAGTCACAATGGCAAGCCACATATGTTGTGACTGTTCCAGCGCTTTGCATTGTGGGATACAGTAGGCGAAGTAGACTGGTCCAATGCGTATGGGAAGATTTTTTCAGTACATCCGGATATTTTTGGCTTTGTTTACATGCTGCATACATATTATTTTGGCCAAATCAGTAGACTGCTTACTGCTAGTATAGTATGGTGGTTTAGAAAACAGCCCATATCTACGAAACTATGCAAGATGCAAATGGATACCATCTTTTCCTAATTTCACACCCACTTCTTCCTGAAAGGTAATAGAGGAAGCTAAAATGTGCCAAAGCTGCATATAACTTATAAGGTAAACTCACGGCTTTTTGTTTTCTTTCACAATATAAAACATTGCTTATGTAATGATGTTGGACAATTAAAAGCCAAATCAAAAGGATTCTTTTTCATGTTTTGCCTGCAAGAAATGTGCAGCATTGCAAAGTGGATAAACAAACCTGACAGAATAAGAGAAATTGCAGCTAATAGTAGATTGTGAAGACAACCCAATTTTTTTTTCTTTAGGCTATTGTTATGCTCAGTTGACCAGCAATCCATGTTTGAGAGTATTTCCCTGATTAATCCTAAATATGCTATGTGTGTGTACATTTCATAAGGAACATTGTTAGTACCAGTACTCCTACTGGGACACTATTTGTCTCACACTGTTGTACTGTGGACCATTGAGTTAGAAATTAAAGGATCAATGTAGCAGCATGAACGAGAGATTTTCTTGTAAAATGTTGAACTTTCATACCCAGAGAATGTAATTGTACAAATGATGTTCCAATAATTCTTTCAGTGAAAGAGTTTGGAGCCTTCTTTATTAGTTTAGCCACAGCATGTAGATTCACCACTGAGAGAGAAAGCCATGCTTTACATTTATCATTATAACTGGAGGCAGGACACTATACATACAGACCTCCTATTGTGTGCATTCTGTGAATATGTGTGTCTGGATATACTGTCGAAGGAGCTGGCATAAGGGTGGAAGAGTTTCATTTGTGTGTGTGTGTGTGTGTGTGTGTGTGTGTGTGTGTGTGTCCTCTGAACGTCAATGAAAAGAGTTTGTCCTTCATGCCCGGCTGACAGGAACACAACTGAATCTTTCCTTTTTGTTCCCACTGAACGTTGGAATAGAGTAATACGCTTCGCTCTTTCTTTCTCTCTCCTCAACAGTATGCCAAACAAAGGACTGCTTTCAGCCTTTAATTGAAATGCTGGGTTGCGTAAAAAGGTGTGACACACACACACACACAGACACGCACAACCACACAAATGTCTATGTCTATGACAAAAGCATGTAACATACATTCAGTACACACACATTCAACAAATATTCAATTCATGGCCTTTACACACTGGGGGCCTTCTTTGTGTTGGGATTTTAAATTCGGTGGATTTATGAGGACTAGTGTTGACTACTGCTCAGATCTCTGCATGGTAAATTGAGACAGCTATCTAGACTATCTGTCCAATCGGAGTTTTCTCTCGCACGACTATTTTGCAGTGACTCTGTGCGGAGTTTTGCACCGCCCCTGACGATTCTGATTGGTTTAAAGAAATGTGCGTAAGGAGGTTGGTTGGGGTGGTGGATGGGTCAAACAACACAGGACTTTCACCCCGGAGACCGGGGATCGCGCCCCACGTGTGGCAGTTCCTTTCCGCGTTCTTCTTCTCCTAACCACAACCATCCCGTTGTTGTCGCCGTCTCCTGCGTGTGACGGTTCATTTCCCCGTTGTTCTTTTCCTAACCACAACCGTCCCGTTGTTGTAGCGCGTCCCACGTGTGGCGGTCCTTCCCGTTGTTGTCGCCGTCATGTGGCGTTTCATTTCCCCGTTGTTGCGTCCCCCAGAGGCCGCGGATCATGTCATTGTTGTCACCGTCTACCGCCTGTGGCGTTTCTGATTGGTTTAAAGAAATGCCATTAAACCAGAGCACGTTTTCCTCCCATCCCCGAATGCTGTATAGAGTAGCCAGACCTTCCTTCAGCGCGCTTTGGAGGAGGGTCTGGCAAAACGAGACTATACCGGCAGCAATGCGAATTTGCAACAGTTGTTCAATAAAAGGTTCAAATATTCGCGCCGTCTCATCTACCGTGTCGGTGGGACAGTTTGAGGTTTTGATGTGAGTTTGAAGCAGCCCAGTCTCAGGGTAGTTCGTGAAATGGTGACGATATTTAATCTATTGATTCGTGTACAGGGACACGATTTTCTCGTTTTTATCATGGTGGTGAGCACGAATGTTAAACTAATGTATTTCAATGGGAAGCATCTGTCGTGATAACAGCACGATTACGGTAGCGAGTAGTATTGAAAAGCCGAAAATCCACGTAAGGAGGTTGGTTGGGGTGGTGGATGGGTCATTGGGGATCTCCTAACCACAACCATCCAGTTGTTGTTGCCGTCTCCTGCGTGTGACAGTTCATTTCCCCGTTGTTTTTTCCCTAACCACAACCGTCTCGTTGTTGTAGCGCGTCCCGCGTGTGGCGGTCCTTCCCGTTGTTGTCGCCGGCATGTGGCGTTTCATTTCCCCGTTGTTGTGTCCCCCATAGACCACGGATCGTGTGCCGGCGGCCGTTGTTGTCAACTTCTACCGCGTGTGGCGTTTCATTTCCCCGTTGTTGTGTCCCCCACAGACCGCGGATCGTGTCCCGGCGGCCGTTGTCACCGTCTACCGCGTGTGGCATTTCATTTTCCCATTGTTGCGTCGCGAAATGGTCAAGTTCCCATTTCGTGGTGACCACCACGAAATAAACGAGAAAATCGTGTCCCTGTTGACGAATCAATAGATCAAAATAACGTGACCATTTCACGAACTGCCGTGAGACCGGGTTGGCTGAAGAGACAGAGAAAGACACAGGGGATGTGGTGTGAGAGGACAAAAGAGAGCGATCGGAGCAGAGGAGAGGTAACGTTTAGCAGTGAAGATACAAAGTGAATGTACAGAAACTAGAGTGTGCAGTTTGAGTACAAATAAATGCTGCAGCTCCAAAAACTACTGTTCTGTCTTGTTTCCCTGGCTGCTGAGTGGAGTGACGAGGATTAGCTCCAGAGACTCCAGCCCCGTCTCCCCCTGTGCTGTCCGACCACAGTCGGGAAGCCGAAGCAGGAAAAGCTAACACTAAGCTACTGTAAGCTATTTTTTTTTGGTTTTCCTTTTAGCGAAATTAGTGAATTTAACTCACTCTGGTAAACAGTTAAGCAGTGTGGCATATGTCTGGGGCTTTTATTGTGAAAGGTAAGAATGGAAAGAGTGTATCTGGTAAACGCTGCCTTTGTCAAGATTGAAAGTAGTAATAAAGTTTGCCATCTATACAGCCTCCTTTTGTTGTATTATGATCCTCATATTAAGTAAACAACCCAACATGAATGGTTGATTTCTTTATTTGCTAAATTAAATTCTGAAAAATTAGCCTTGTTCCGAGAAAAAAATGATGTCGCTTTATCGCCGTGTAATATTCATGTTCTGTGTGAAAGTACTCATGACAAAAACAGGCCAAGGTGTACCTTGCAGACATGATACACACATCTAAAACAGATATCCATTTTATATAAACTCTGCCCCCTGATCCAGATCATTTTCTCTTTCTCCTTCCTTAAACTCTCTGTTTTTTTCCCCCCTTCGTCTCATCATCTTCATCCCTCTGATACCTCCCTTTCTCTCTCCTCATTATCCTCTTCTGCCACAGCGGACATCGAGCAACGATAGAATAAAAACAGAGCGAGGACACAGACAGTGACCCTCCCCTCCTCTTCATCTGTCTCACCTCCTCCTCCCATTCCCTCTTCCTACTACTGCCTTTCTTTTTTTAAGGATTTTAAAGGGATCGCTTACTGTGCCCCTTTGGTTTCAATGCGACATTAGGGAAAGTGAAACTTTTCCTCCGCACAATATGACAAGTGTCTGTTGAAGAAAAATAATAAGGCAAAATTCAAAATGCCAAGGTGTAGCATTAAGACGACAAGGCTAAATTGGCTATTATTTTCCATACCTGTCTGTGCTGTCCTTTCCTGTCTGTCCCTCTCTACCACTTCCCATACTCCCGGTCGTTCTCTTTATTAATGAATACAGACAGCACCACAAATCTTACAGGTGTGTGTGTGTGTGTGTGTGTGTGTGTGTGTGTGTGTGTGTGTTTGTGTGTTTGTTGACTCACACTTTACATCTTAATCAATGAGAATATAGAGGCAGTCTTAAGTATAGTGCAGTATAGTAGATATATTTATATGCTTATATTTTTTCTTAGAACAACTCAGAAAACTCTAACCACTGGCTAGATGGAAATCCAACGTTAGCCTACTTACCTATCTGACAGTAGTTCAGCACAAACAAACTGTAACGGTGAGATGACTGCTGTCTGTCCTTATGAAAACAGATAATGAAATTTGAAGAAAATAGAAGGAACAGATTGCGTGATGGCGTAAGGGTTTTATACTGGGGCGTGCGCCCTACATCATCACGTGGTCCCAGGTAGTTTCACATTGCCAGACCTTCCTCCACAGTGCTGTGGAGGAGGGGTCTTAAGATTGCCACAAATATTCAGTAAATATCCCCCAAGTATTTTATGTTGGGACGCTCACTCACTCACTCACTCACTCACTCACTCCTCTTCCAAAAGACATTACCTTATTCAGTGTTTTGATGATGGTGAAGGGTGCTGTCTAACAAATTTCTCCAAAATCTCCGATAGGTGTTCAGTTAGGTTGAGATCTGGTGACTGTGAAGACCAAATTTTGTAATTCATATTATTTCCATACTCATCAAACCATTTAGTGCCCCCCCCCTTGCCCTGAAAGAATCTGCGTTCCTTATACTTCTTTAGGTTTTTTGACTGTGAAAATATGCAGTATGTATGTATGTGTTTGTGAAGAGAACACATCCTCCTTTTGACCTCTGCACCTTTAACCCTTGACAATTTTTAATATTTGGCCTCAGCTGTGCTGCGTCAGTTTCAGAAGTCACAAGAGCAAACAGAGGGATGACAGCTAACCCACAGAGGGGAGGAAGAGAGGCAGGAAAAATGTATGCATAAGAACTTGAAAAGTGCTGCAGTGAGAAGAGGAGAAACCATACAATTCAAATACATTTTATTTATAGTATCAAATCATAAGAGTTATCTAGAGAGACTTTACAGAATAATTTACAAAGACACAACAATTCCAGTAATTCCCACAAGAGCAAGCATTTAGTGCGACAGTGGCGAGGAAAAACTTCCTTTTAGTCAAAAACCTTGAGTGGTGAGGAAAACTTCCTTTTAGGAAGAAACCTCGAACAGACCCAGGCTCTTGCTGGGCAGTTGTCTGCTGGTGCCGGTTGGGGGTATGATGAACAATGCCAATTATAGTCACAATAAAGATAATGGAACTATGACTAGAAATAGTAGTTGTTGTAGTAGTCCATGGCGTAGCAGGGCACTGCAGGGTGTAGCAGGGTGTAGCAGGGCACTGCAGGGCACTGCAGTGTGTAGTGGGACAATAAGGTAGTATGAGCTATCGTTGTGAATATCCACATGGATATTAAAATCACCTACAATAATTATTTTATCTGTTCTAAGGACTAGACTTGATAAAAAACTCAAAACTGAAAAAAAATTCAGAATACGGACCTGGAGCTTGGTAAACAACAACAAATATAATTGGCTGTAATGTTCTCCATGTTGGATGTAAGGTAGAAGATTAAGAATAAGGCTTTCAAACGAGTTATAATTTAGTTTAGGTTTAGGATTAATTATCTGATATCAAATTGTTTACTAGTACTGCTTTAGAAGACAGCAATAGAACATTTAATAGTCTAATTTCCTATTCTGTTCTATCATTACAGTGGTGGTTTTAATTCCAATTAGGTTCTTAAGTATAGCTCCTCTTTTGTTTACCTTTGATTTAACTGATTTGAGTCGGGGGACAGACACTGTGGTTATGGAACTATGAGTGGGCGACTGCTCCAACGGAAGCACAGAGCAGCGCGTAACACTGCACCTCTGATTACTGATTTCAACTCTGGGTTGTCATGGTTTATGACCGATAATAGACTCAGTCAGATTTTTTGATCCATCCAAAGTGGGATATATGCCGCCCTCCTAATCAGACTAGGCTTTCCCCAGAACGCCCTCCAGTTATCTTCGTAGCCCACATGATTAGCTGGGCACCACCCTGACAACCAGCAGTTGAAGGATGACATGAAGGATGACATGTGGCTGTACTTGTAACCTCATCGCTGATCAGGTTTGGCAGGGGCCCAAAGAAAACTACTGAGTCCGACATTGTTTTTGCATACGCACAAAGTGACTTTTGCGTAATCAGGTATTATTACCACCTACGAGAAGTATGAGCTTTTTGTATACGGTTATCTTTAGCCAGCAGCTTTACCGTAGATAGGATTCCACATCACCCGCTGTGGCCCCAGGGATGCACACGACCACGGCCGCTGGAGCCGCCAACCTCATGTTCCGCAGTATAGAGCTCCCAATAACCAGAGTTGGC
The DNA here is from genome assembly GCF_008315115.2 of Sander lucioperca. NCBI lineage: Eukaryota > Metazoa > Chordata > Actinopteri > Perciformes > Percidae > Sander > Sander lucioperca. Next base: position 25,140,113 of record NC_050179.1, on the reverse strand, counting down.
TTCTCAGCGGGTGTGTCACTGAGTGGGGATAAGGCAAAGTTAGAAAGGCAAAGAGGTTGGTGGTTAGCCATGGGCTCCGGTTTAGAGCGACCGCCGCCATGTGCGATTCCCAGGTTTAGACCTAGGCGCTAGGCTTCCTTCGGACAGTCATCCACTCGCCCAGCTGCTCAGGGCCTGCCGGGGGACTGCTAACAGAAGCTACAGTATGTTGGCCCGCACCAGCTACGGAACGCTGGCTAGCTACGGAAGCATACGATTTTGATTCCATGGTGCGGAGCCGTGTGCCTCAAACTCACTAAGCCTCGCCTCCAGAGCAGCAAATAAACTACATTTATTACATGTATCTTTATCACTAAAGGAGGCAGAATAATAGCTAATCATTTGACACACCAAGCAAGAAAGAGCAGGAGAGGGAGAGGAATTAGCCATTGCTAATGGCTAAGCTAAAGTAGCTAACAGCGTTTTAACAATTGTGAGATCAGCGAGGCAGTCGCTGTAAGAGAAGAGAACTATAAGAGATTGAGTATAACAAGTGTAGTTTAAATGCAATCCAGGCAATTAGGTGCTAAATTAAACAATAAAGCAGAGTTGAATACGTTTTTGCGTGTCACGGAAGCGCCGGAAGTGAGAAAATATGCTTACCGTAAACGTCAGCACATGTGCACGTCAGCACCATGAAACCAGTTTTAAAGCAAAACATTTTATTTATTAAAATGGTAATACTGTGTGTGCTGCAACCAGTTGGCTTGTCACTCTTCTGACTCTGTCAAATTGCTTTACAATCAGATTGTTGGTCATGACTCTATCTCCATGTCTGTCTACATGTATAGAAACTAAAGTATTAGGTGAAGTTCCTGGGAGAAGAGGCTTAGCTTCGTTCCAACATCACAAATCATTCTTAATTATTATCCCGCGGATCCACAACAACGAGAAAATATTGTAATGAGGCGCTTCGCTACATTCCTCTGCACATTGCAACGGAGGTGAACACTCATTTTTCAGCCCCACATTTGCATAAATTCTCTTCTTTTTTAAGTTGGCGCTGCCAAAAGTGATAAAGTGCATGCAGCACCAGGGAGGAGAATCAGGAAGAGGAAGGGGGGGGTGTGAAGGAAAGCAGAGAGGGAGAACGGGGTTATAGGTAGCAGAAGGAAAAAGTAAAGTAAGTTTAAAATAACAGAGAATGCTGAAGATCTGCATAGACGGTCTGCACAAAAATAGGTGTGCAAGAAAAGTGGCTGGAGCGTGAGAGGAAGCGGTGACACACAGGCAGTAAGATGAATAGGACCAAATATAAAAGAAGTGATGGCGAAAGAACATCAGGTCTGATTTTACCAATATAATGAAGAGAGAGAAGAGAGTCGAAAAGAGAGGCCGAGATAATGTGAGTGGGACTGATAACAAACAGAGAAAGCTGCAGGCAGGAGGCTATAATGGACTTTTGAGTGGAGAGAACGAGAGATAGATTTACGAGGAGAGAGGGATGAATGTGGGGAAACAGAGAGATAGCGTGATAGAGTGTTAAGTGGAAGGGATAAATTGTGGCCCTGCCTGTGTTCTGGTTTTACACAGCCCCTCATAAAAAGGTGTTAATATTTAACAGGCGGACACACACACACATGCACATAAACTGAAACACTCAGACATATTTTTTCTCACTATGGCGCAGGATACATGCTATAGTCCCAGAGAACTAAGAGCAAAGAATTTCTAATAAGGGAAGAAGTTTCACTCTGGATACTTCCGGCTTCTGAACTGGTTGCAGTTCAACCAGAGTTCCAATTGGGGCGCTCACAGGCGAGTGCAGAATGAATGGGACTCTATGGAGGTATACCCCTCAAAATCCACTGGGTGTTAAATTTTTTTAAACTGGCTTTTTTGTTCTAAAAAGCTTTTGAAAATCTCAATGACGTTATACACATATACGGCCAGAGATACTGCTTTACGGCAAGCTCTGAGTCACTTCCTTTTTTCTCTCGACACATCGACAACACAGCTGACAGGTTAGGCTCTCCCTGTCAATACACGTGCTAGAAAGAGGTTTGCTAATGTTTTAAAGACCACGCCGAAATATTCACTCTGACATTCTGGTTCTGCTTCGAATGCCGTCAAGCGGGATCTCTGGTCGTAATCAGTCCTTCACTGACCAATCAGCATTAATTAGCAGAATGCTAGCGTGTTATGGGCAACAACGACTCAACCTGTAAGAAATCAAAAGGACAAAAGTACTCGTTCATTCAACTTTCAACCTATAATCCATGTTGAACTTGCAAAAACTACAATTAAATCTGAGATTTCTCAACGACAATCAGGCGAAAGAGACAAATTTAGCCGTCTAGTTCCATAGAGTCCCATTCATTTTGCACTCATCTGCAATCACCCCCAGTGGAACTCTGGTGGAACTGCAACCAAATTTGGTACAATGGGGCTGAATAGGGAGTGAAAAGGCTTTCCGTAGAAAGGCTTTGACTAAGAGTATCTATGCTGTATTTGACAAAGATTCAGGCATTTTGACATGGGAGGATATGACCATATTGGCAGTTAATCCTGAGTAAAGTCTGTGCATGCAAGAGAAAAAAAATCTTCAATTGATGTAAAGGCAAAAACTGTCTCCCTTCTCACTAGGCCCTGTTCCAAAAATTAAGTGTTTTTTTCTGCTTAATCCTTCATTTCAGAGTGTCATGGCACATCTAAAGCTGGAGAAACTTTAGTATGCTGCAAGAGGCTCCATTAACAAGTATTTTAAAGTCTGGTGGCCATTTCTCCTTTACTTTGAACATGAATTTGTACCCAAGCAGCAGTACGTCTCTCTGACCTGCCCCACTTCCCTCCCTCTTTTTATTTATGTATTTGTATTTTGTGTTATTGCTATAATTACACTTGCTTTTTGTATGACCTGTATACAACATTGTGTATGAATGTTTCTATTCTATGGTGTGTTATTTTATGTTCTTTAGGGAGTCACCACTGTGTTTGTATTTCTCTTTTTTGAAAATCTTAATAAAACGATTTGAATAATAATAATCCATAATTTAAGTATAATGTTTTAGTTTATTAGATACATTCTCATTGATGTGTATACATGAATGTTTAGTTGGTGTGTGGGTTCATAGTTTTTTTGTTCTGGTTCTGCCTTTGACATGATGTGATGGTAGATCAGAGGCCTGTACTACGAAGCAAGATTTGACGTTAACGAGGTAACTTCAGGTTCAACCCAGGGTTTTGTGTATCACGACGTTGGATCACTTGTTACCGGGTTAAATCACCGTGGTAACTTATGCTGAACACCTAACCTGTTGGGGAGCAGGTTATGTTGGAGATTAGAGATCAACCGGTGTAAAAGCACTGCCTACTGACCAATCAATACTCGATTGATAACAGCATCACCGTTCTTAGAAGATCAGGTGGAGCTCGGTGCGCGGAGATAGAGAGGTGTGCTTATAATAGTTAAAACATTTAGAGACCGACAACCCCGTTAACATTCCCTGATGGGTATTTTTATGAAAGATATAGGCCCTCATTTATCAACCTAACGTAGAAACCAGCGCAGATATGAGCGCAGAAATCCTCTTACGACAGGCTTCACGTGTGATTCATGAAACGTTCGTATCACACCAATCAGAGCATAAGAATGGTCGTACATTGACAAATGTAAAAAAAAACGATTGTAATTTAAATATCACGCCCCAATATATTCTGGGTTTTGAGGCCTCGCCCCTACAATTTACGACATGGCGAAACGTAATCCGGCTGAGAGGCGGCACTTTTCAGAGGTGGAGATTGAAACCCTGATATCTCAGGTTCATTTGCACTAGCGTTTGTAGTTTTGTCAGCCTGAAAACTGGTATTAAAGGCTGTAGAAAGAATGCGGAATGGAAAGAGATCACTGATGCAGTCAACAGTGTTGCCGTGGTAAATCGGACTCCAGCTGAAGTTTATTTAGCTAATTTATACATCCTTGACACATATATGCTATAGTCCCCATAGTAATATACAGGCTTATATTCCAATCTCTTAGGCCTATATGGTTTACCTATATTTAAATAAACACACAGTAGCGGAGTTTATGCAGTGTCTTTTATTTTACTCGTGTTTGTTTCATGAGTCAGAACTGTGAGGGAGAGCGCGTGTCCTGCGCCCCCCGTGCTGGACCCCCACCTCAACCCTGTCTCCTGACAGCAGAGGGCCTGGAAAAACAAGCCGAAATATATCGGTCAATGGCAGAAATAAATGTTGTGTATCGTCATGTTTCCTGTATTGAGTATCATTGCCAAACATAACAATATACCTTTTAAAAGCGAGGAATAATATCCTGTCTCGTTCGTATAGCCCCACTTGGGGCTGTGCTGGACACTGCTCTCTGGGCATCAGGTCATCTGGCTCCAGAACCCCACAGGCTAAAACAATGTTGCAGAATTTTTCTGCCGTGTATAGTAGGGTCCCCCCGCTGATGCAAGACCATGAGCCATCTGCCCTTAATCAATCCGATGGAGCGCTCCACCATGGCCCGTGTGCGTACGTGTGCACTGTTATAGAGGTCTTTTAAAAGAGCCAGATCTGCCATTGCTGATAAGTGATCAACTAATGACTTCTCCTTCTCCTGATAAACTTTTTATATGCTGCGCCGCAAGTCCACACTGACTCGAAAACTTGCGTACACGAGTTCAGACTAGACGTGAGATTTTATCGCAGCCTACGCTCACGTTCAAATTGATAAATCCCTTGCTTTGCGTAGGAATCGGCGTACGCCCATCCTACGCCTGTTTTTGGTCGTACGCACATTTCATAAATGAGGGCCATAGATTTTCAACGGAGGGAATTACGTATAGGCTATTTGTCGGCTTGTTGAGCCGTGTGTTGCCAATGCGCACATCGTTTTTGTATATTTTATTTGCTCTCACGATCGCTTACCACTGCCAGGGTTGCAACTGACATAATAGGCTAAAGCAACGACAGTTTATGGAAAGCAATTATAATAATTAATGTAATTATGCCCATATCTTGTGCCTAACTGATGGGGAAGTGTTATTGATAAGTGTTGTGATTTACGCATTTACAGCGTCGGCTATTCTTTGGCCAGCTTTCCTTCCTGTTTTAGGAAGCAGCGACTGTATTGTGTTGTGCCTGTAAAAACCGTGTCTGTGTTCTTCATATTTATATAGAATTATAGTTTGCGCTTCTCATGTAAAATATGCGGCTCTGGTAGATGTTTGCGATTGGTCAAGCTGTGCAAACACCACCTCTTTTATGTTAAGGCGCGCGTCGCTGGATTGGGAAACCCTGGGTTGATTGAGCTAGTTGTTAACCACCCTTGTGACACAGCTTATGCGGGACCGCGGTTGTTAGGTTAGGCGAAGCCGGGTAACTGAAATAAATCCAGGGCATGTTGATCTTGATTCGTAGTACAGGCCTCAGCTGCTCACCAGCTTAATCAAGGAGAGTACTTACAGGTGTGCTTGATTAGGTCCTTTCAGCTGGGAGGGGCTGGCCACTCCTAAGGTGTAGAACAATAGGTAAGATAGTTCTGCAGTGAATGACATTTTTACCATATCTGGGGTGCTTATTGTTATGGGTGCCCATAAAAGTATAAATAGTAAAGTCAGCAGTAACTGATCCATGTAAATGTAATGGTATTTTCCAGATCCACAATGTTGCTCTTTCAATTTAGCTCACCCTATACTTATGCTGCGTTCTATTTACCTCGCAACTCGTTTTTTACGAGGTCAAAGTCATAAACACGCCCCCTGACCTCGTATTTACGAGCTCGGAACTCGTACAACCTCGCAGTAGCCCGAGTTCAAAATCCAACATGGCTGCCCCCTATATCAACAGTTGTGAAAGCTGCAGTAACATAAAGTTATAAGTAGGGATGTCCCGATCAGGTTTTTTTGCCCTTGAGTCCGAGTCCGAGTCATTTGATTTTGAGTATCTACCGATACCGAGTCCCGATCCGATACTTCTATAATAATTCAACTTTATAATATCTCCAGACCGCAGACATACTCGCGCTTTCCGCTTCAAGCTGCTTCCGTGTTCTACTTTGCCGGCATTTAACCAATAGCGTCTCTGCAACAAAGTGATGTCATGCCACACGCGTTGCTGTTTCTGTGTGGAGTCAAAGGGTCTAACTCTGTGCCACCGCATAACTATAGATGTGTTAAAAAATAATGAGAATATATATACATATATATCCGAGTCCTGATCAGGAGGTAACGTCTGATTCTGATCGAGTCTGAAACCACGTGACCGATTTCCGATCACGTGATCGGATCTGGACATCCCTAGTTATAAGCACTTATGTCTTATTTGTGTCTCACTAAATCAGTCGTTCACACAGGCATGTTCAACTTCTATCTGTGGACATGTTGTTACGCTGTTTGCATGTACAAAAAACGGCGTAATGCGTTGTTATCAACTGATATTGCTAACAATAGCTAACCGGGCTATAGCTAATGAAAACGCATTCAACTCGGGTATGACGTCATTCCCAGTTGCGGCTTCCGAGTTCCAAGGTAAATAGAACGCAGCATTACATGTGCAGTTGGTAGGTTCCAGTTAGGTGCGGCTGATGCTGCGTTCCAGGCAACCCTTAACTCGTGTTACACACAACATTCTACCCGTGAAAGTGCCCTGGAACGGCAGTCAAACCCATAACTTACTACTCGTGAACTTGTATCAGATCGTTGTACTCCCAGTTACAGTTTTTGACGTCATACACACATAAACAACAATGGCCCCTGTTGAGGCTGTACAGACGCCGGTGATTAACAGTGAGAAACAGAAATAAATATACACAAATAGGCAACGTAAAGTAATTCCGCACATTGTAATCAAAACAATACACGTACGATTGTGTACTACTACAGGTTATGTTTATTAAATGAAGCCCAAAATATGTTGCCGACTAGAAATCGCTAGTATCAGCTAGCGCTAGCTAACCTCAACATTAGGTAGCTGCTAGCTAACGCTTGCTAGGTGGTGACTTTGCTTGGAACGCTACCAAGTCGTGAGTTGTGACTTGAAGTCGTAACTTACGGGCTAAAAATTGTGTCTGGAACGCAGCATGATATTTTAAAGTGCCTTCAGGAGAAGGAGAAAAAGAGGAAGAACTTGGCAGCTTGCTGTGAGTTTGCCGTTTTATTTATTTGTTTGTTACTTTGCCTCAGTTACATTTTTTTTTTTTTTTTTAATTTTCCAAGTTTCATGTTGTGCACTTTGTTTGAGTATGTCTTTTTGTTGTTGTTAATAAACACCCCAGTTTTTGCACTTATCCAGCTTCCTGTCCAGCCTCTCCAAAATCTGTGTGTAAAAGTTTCATGCGGTGTGACACTGCTATCTGCTACAATAAAGTGTTGAATATACAGTAACATTAAACAAATTTTCCCAAAAAATATACAAAAGAATCAGTTCGCTAAGTGTTTTATGTGAATGCTTTGTAGGGTAAATACAGAAGCAAGGAGTGCCGGTGAAATCTGACTTAAAAAACAAGAGAAGACGTGTAGTGTTGTGATAAGAGGGAAAAAAAGAGATAGGTAGATACATATTTCATGTTTAGTCACATTTCAGCCCGCTGTCACCGTCGACACTGGCCAGAAAGTAAAAATGGACAACAGAAACATAAAAAGAACCCATCTTTGATATGAAAATAAAAACTATAAATAAACATCTACATTTCACAAATCAGTGTCTGCAGCTTTTGCAGAACTTTAGTGGAATCTTAGAAGTTCTCAGGGTGAAGGGCAGGCGTTTCAAGTACTGCTTAACACTTCATACAGACTGACAAACATGCAACAACACACAAACACTCTCCCCACACTCAACGCAGCAGCAAATCTCAAGAGTTATTTGTTACCCACAAACACACAAAGGCAGAAAACACACCCGTCCCATCCATTCTCATAAACACTCACATGTAGCGCACACACAGAGACACACGGACTGAGAGCTTGGCCTTGTCTGGTGCAGTCATGGCTGGCTGTGGACTAACAGAGATATATGAGAGAAGCGAGCTGTGTGGAGAACAACATTTATCTACAACCCCTTCCCGTTAACATGCAAGGACACCTACCAACAGGACCATTCGGCGTATCTCTGTCTTCTTCACTGTCAGCTCAATGTAGTGCAAATTACAGTTTTTCTCGATTGCTAAGACGCGCTTAATGAAACTGTGATCCACCTGATCTTCATCATCACCTTCTCAGCAGAGTCTTCTTAACACTTTCATTGGTTTCGCACCTTTCTCAAAACCCTTTTTCAAAACAGTTAACATATGGAGTTTTATTCCTATCTTTATTCAAGAGCGCATTCTTTTCATTTTCATTTTCATCTTTGCAATAATTTCCCTCAAAACCTTGCTCTCACACTCAAATAGCCACTGCTCGCGCTTGGATTTGCTCTGCTTCTGCTCAAACTTTCAGCTTGGACTCAGATATGTTGTTGCTTGGACAGATTTCCTGCTCTCAGCTTTGGCCCTTTTTCTTGCACTCAGGCTGCTTCTGCGCACTTGCAAATCTTCTCCTCTCGGATTTCTCCTGCGCTCTCGGATTTTTTTGTGTTACAACCCTGTCAAAATTCCCCAACCAATAGAATAGCCAGGTGTAGTGTTGACCAATGAAATGATCCCTGTCCCGTTGAGGGTGCGTTCGCTTTACGTTAGAACGTCCGTTGCGGACGGCTGCTCTGTAACCGAGTTTATTAACCCCAGCCGTCCATTGCTTTATTATTAGAATATATCAACAATGTGCACAGAATGGTCGACGTTTTCACCTGCACCCATCAGGAAACGGGAGAAAGCTTTGAAGTGAGACATATCAAGTTACGTCCACAAATACGAGGGTGAGTAACAAATTATGCACATAGCATATGGCGCTAGCATATAGCCTAGCTTGATGTCCATAAACAAATAGATTTTCTTTTTTTTTTAAAGATTATTTTTTGGGACTTTTTTCGCCTTTAATTTCACAGGATCAGCTAGGTGAGAAAGGGAAGAGCAAGGGGAAAGACATGCAGGAAATCTTCACAGGTCGGATTCGAACCCTTGACCTTTGTAAATGTGTAATCTGTAAATGGAAAACACCTTCCACAAATACAAAAAAAGAATTGTATACATTAATACGTATGCATCTAATTCTATGTGCTTTTCTTTCTAAATCTCATTATGTTAGATGATGATGCTGTCATACAGTACAAAGCAGTCTGGTTGAATTTCAGTATTTAATACTAAAGTGGTTCTTTTAACTGAAGTGAAACAGAGTTGTAAAAGATCACCTCTGAGCCCACAATTTACCCAGCATGATGTTGGGGTGTGTGTGTGCGTGCGTGCATGCATGCGTGCACACTCGCGCGTCTTTGTGTGTAGGCATTTGAGGGTTTAACAAAAACACTTCAACTCCCTCATTCAAGTTCCCTACTGTTCCACTGTCACTCACACACACACACACACACACACACACACAGCGGTGGGCTCTCAGTGTGTCAGTGACCCAGACATTTGGCATCTTTCGCGTCAGGGTGCAATCTCTTTCTTTCCTCTCATTCTCCTCATCAAACAGAGAGAAGAGAAGGATGGAGGGAGGAAAGAAGGGAGAGGCAGAAGGTCAGTTGAAGAGAGAGGGATGGATAGGGTGGGATGGATAGGGATGATCAAAAAAAAACTAAATAACAAAGACAGAGGACAAGCAGTGAGGGTGGTGGAAGAGCAATGGAGAAAGATAGGAAGCAAAAGGTTCTGGCAGGGAGAAGTATGGTGAAGCATTGAAGCAGTTGAATAAAGAGTTAAGGAAAGACAGAGGAGAACTCAAGACAACTGAGTGAGAGGGAGCATTTCTTCCTGTACCTCCATCAGGAGTGAAAAAAGCCTAAAGTAGTCTACTCAAGGAGAGCTTCCTAGTTTATCATTTTGTGTTGTGTTTTGGAATCCAAAGTTGGACCATATTTTCTGCCATACCTAGTGAATTCTGTCATTAATAAAAAAAAATATATCATACTAACATAGCAATGCTGTTACATTTTTCAGATGTTTTTGGTGTAATTTAATATTTTTTCAAAAGAACAATCCAAGATTTTTGGAAATATGCTTGTGTCAAAGCACATTGGGTGAATAATTTGCACACCCAACACATCCTTTGCCGATTTTGTCTTGTATAACCCTAACACCTAACCCTAAGTCACTAAACGAGGAAGTGACATCCTAACTGAGGACCCGCCTTGATGAAAGGACCGACAGATTGCATTTCCATTTGAATTTTAAAACCAAAAGAGCATGCTGATTAAGTAAATGTAAATGCAGAACAGTGGGGGCACTGTTTTGCTGGCACATTGAATTGCCATTTGAATAAAGAACTAAACGTATGGGCTGAAATATGTGCCACCAAAAATTGAATTTGAATAATTCCTATTTGAATTGCTAAACTTGAATAATTGCATTCACATTCAGTTCTCACAATTCAAATTCAGTTCTCAAAATTCAATTTCAAGTTACTGTGACAGACATCCGGGTAGTTGAAGGATGAAGGAAGAGCAATCGAGTGCAGATCGATAGATAGAGTTTAGTGGCGCAGATACACAGGACTCTCTCTTCGGCCAATCAGCACCTACGTTTTGGAGCACAGTACCCGCCATGAAATGAGGAAGAAGTGCTTGCCTTGCCTTGACCTGTCTGTCACAGTAACTTGAAATTGAATTTTGAGAACTGAATTTGAATTGTGAGAACTGAATGTGAAGATATATAGAGAGTTGAATTTTCAGTTAGGATCAAATTTTATAGGACTTCAGTTCCAAACGAATAAATTCAATTTCAAATTATACTATTCAGATTCAGTTTTTCAATGCAATGATTCAAATTAAACAATACAATTTCAAATTATTTGATTCATATTCAGTTTTTCAATGCAATTATTCAAGTTTAGCAATTCAAATTAAAATATAAATTATTCAAATTCAGTTTCTGGTGGCACATATTTCAGCCCATACAAACGCAACAAATACACCACAGCAATATGAAATGCAATTGATTGAGCTTTCATTTTAGGATTTACAACAATATTGCATTGCCACTTTGCATATTGAATTGGAAAAAAATCATGATGTATCTGTCTTGAGGAGGTATTCAAATATAACTATTCAGTGAAGTAGTAGATGTCAATTTCACTTGGAATGTGGACAGAAAGCTCCTGGAACATGCTAATGTTTCAGAGATTAAACCTTTAAAGAGAAAACCCATTTTGCTACAGAAGCTAGTAATAGGAGCTGTGGCTAGCAAGAGGTTACCTTGCACTGCAGTAGGATTCTCATGATATCACAAGACAACGCGAGAATTGCGGGATCACATATCACAGGAAAATCCATCTAGTCAGGCTTCAAGGAATGCGTTTGTGTCTGAACTACCAGCTCACCGAACCGATCAGCATCCGGTGAGGAGCTACTGGCAGCTACGGGCGTGGTATAGGTGTGTGTGTGACGGTTCGACTGTTCGTTCAAAACAACAATGGCAGGCATGAAAGACAGATGGTTCATCCAATCACCTGCCAGGTATTTTTTGAAAGTGCCTGCACTTTTCCAAACAGTTTTGAATGACGGCTGCTCAGATGGTTCTGTGTATCAAACCATCTGGCTCGTCAGGTTAAGTAAGAGGAGGAAGTGTGTGGCTTCAACTCTTTATAATGGATGATTTTACAGTAAGCATTTAATTCACTTTGTTTTCTCCACTTGTTTGTGCAGTGTTGATCCAGATTCTAAAATAAAGTGATAGAAAGAGCCTAGAAGAGTATGTATTAAAGGAAAATCAATGCCTCTTTAG